>NC_054743.1:50443912-50748231 GCF_018143015.1 Lytechinus variegatus
TCTCGCCTCGTTGATTTTTTTTAAATAGCAATAATGTGCTTTCAGGTTCTCAGTTTGGTTTCCGCAGAAAGTTTTTAACAACACATGCACTGTTGTTATTCATCAATAAAATTGTCAGAGCTATTGACAGCAAGTTACCGACTGTGGGTATTTTTCTGGACCTCTCCAAAGCCTTCGATACCATTAACCATGATATTTTGCTATACAAGTTGTCTCACTACGGAATTCGAGGAAAGGCCTCGGAGTGGTTAAGGGACTACCTTTATGATAGACAACAATATGTTTATATTAATGGTGTTTAATCAACCTCTCAAACAATTAGATGAGGAGTCCCACAAGGTTCGACATTAGACCCGCTCCTCTTTATTTTATACATCAATGATTTACAGAATTCCTCTTTGGTGTTATCGTTTATTCTTTTTCCTGATGACTCCAATGTTTTTTGCTCGCATCATAACCCAAATACTCGTTTAAATATCATTAATTCTGAACTAACAACTGTTTTTGATTGGATACAGGCAATACATTGTCCCTTAACGTTGATAAAACTAATTTTATGCTATTCTCGGTTTCCAATTTAGCCGGTAGTATACTTATAAATAATAAAAAAACATCTCCCAGGTTGATTCTACCAAATTTTTAGGTACATGAATATACATCGACAGTAAGCTAACATGGCGGGTACAGATTGATTCCTTATGTAAAATATTATCTCATAACACGGGTGTGATAAACAAACTAAAACACTTTGTACCCTTTTATGTGTTACGTATACTTTATTCTGCTCTAATCTTGCCCTACTTCAATTACTGTATTCTTAAATGGGGTAATAGCTCCACAACCCTCTTTAACATTAACATTGTCCAAAAGCGTGTTAAAAGAATAATCAATAACGCTGGATTTCGTGCCCATACAAACAACCTTTTCCATAATTGCAAAATCTTGAAAATATCTGATTTATATTTGTACAACCTTGGTATATTTATGTTCGAACTCAAGAATGAAAATTTACCAGATGCCTTTGCGCCATTATTTCAACGCAATTTCATTTTATATTCCCATTCAACCAGACAAGCTAATCATTACCACCTCCCACAAACCAGAACTGTTTTTGCTAAATAACGAATTGGTTGATAGCCCCTCTCTCAATTGTTTTAAATGCAAGCTTAAGTTATACCTCTTAGAGAGGTACAATGCTAGATCGTACTGATGACTGCAAATAACAATTATAATTATGTTTTTTCTTTTCTTTTTTACTTATACTCTCTATATCCCTTGACCCCCCCCCCCTCCGTCTTTTTGGTCGTTTTCCAATTTCATTTTAGTTTGCTATTAATATTTTTATTTTTTCTGGTAACTTGATGCCTTTCGATATTTTTTTTTGTAAAACAATCTATGTTATAAATATGTATTCCGTTTCCACACTTGTTCGCTCAAAGTTAGAACTTATATTTTCCCACATTAGTAGCCTAATTATCTACAAGCTCTGCTTTTTATTTAGGCTCATCACTTTTTTGCATTTTGTATTGTACCATATATTTAAATACCATAGAGCTGTTAGCTCCATGTTAAATACTTATGTTAGATACTTAATTTTATCATTGATACACATGTTTATGAACACATTTGTTATGTATACACAACAAAAAAAAGTAAGTCCCCCCTAAATCAAATTGCTGTAACTTTTGAACCGAACTAGTTTGAGATATGATATGTCATAGGTGGTTTTCTGCACCCATTAAGCAACTCCTGGGGAAAAATGAGATCGATCGGTTGAGTCATGCATGAGTAATTAAATATTGAATTAAAAATGACCATTTTTAAAAGTCACAAGAGTCGTTTTTCAGTTTGTTCAAATACAAAGTTGGGCAAAAGTTGTTTTCAGGCGAATTTTATTGTGTTATGCTGTTTTACTATCCATCATTCAACCACTTCAGACAAGATTTTGATATCGTATGTTGGTTGAGTGAACACAATGTATTGCAGGGGCTGCGGAAGCGGGGGTTGGGCTTTAGCCCCAATTTTTTTCCAAAAGCATGTACAAAAATGTAAAAATGACCACATACTTTTTATTTTTGGCATGATCAGCCCCCCCTCACTTTTGGCCCAGTCCCCCCCCCCTCCACTTTGAAAACCGTTCAGCGGCCCCTGAATTGTGACGTATCATCGTAGGGATTTATGGTAGTATCCTCTACAACTTGTTAAATCATTTTAAAATTTGAAAATGGTGGTTTCCCCGATTATAGGCCCCTTCCCCTATTTTAAAATTCTGGATCTACCACTGATTTGTCCATACATTTAACTGATCCTGAGAAATTGTTAGGAAAAGAATACATTTATGCAGTATAGAGTATTAATTCCTAAGTTTTCGATTGTGCTCGCTCAACCATGAAAATGTTAAAAATTCGGAAAGTATGTGGTGATAGAAATGATGGATGATAAAAACAACAGCAATTAAAGTCACATTTGAAACCGAATTTGTCCCCAATAATCACTTTATTATCCTTTAAAATGCGTCTGTGACATTGAAAATACCTATTTTCCCACCTTGATGCGTGCTCACTCATCCATAAATAAACAAATAGATTTCATTTTTGCACAGAATTTTGCCCATAGGTTGATAAACATTACTGCCAAACGACATTGCTAAAGACAGCCTTGAAAAAAAGTTCCACCATATTGAATAAGGGGTTACTTATTCGTAAACATATGCACCCATAATGTACACAAGTCTATGAGAGAGGAAGTCAAAATTTTGAAATGAGGGTTTGTTTCATGGACGGTTTTTGTTACTTCTGCCAACAGTTATTTCATGAAACTTCGCACATGGCTCCAGATGAACATTATCCAAAAGGTGCGCACACCAAAATAGCCATTCGATGCGGCACAGAGTGGGGCCAAGGCCTTGAACTTTCTTCTCATTTGCATAATTTTCGAGTATTGTGTGCTCACTGATGCATTAAACATCGGGATTTTCACAAAAATTAAATCAAATGAACTATGCAAGGACGTTTGTGACAGATATTCATAGTTACAAATTGCATTTTTTCCAATAACGTAAAAAAGATATAATCACATTCCACATGTTCATTCAAGCGTGAATGTTTAATTAAACGCCTTTGAATCATTGAAGCATGTTAATTGGTCATGAACACAACGAAAAAGTTGAGAAAATATTATTTTCAGTTACCAAAATGAAACAATACTTGCCTATGATATTTGAAAATCGTATTTTTTGTTTTCAATAAATGTTCATTGAACCGTGAAACGATGAATACTGTTGAAGAAACTCTTCCCAAAAATAACTGTCATCATATTCAATCATTTTTATTGATAGAAACCTGTAAAATATCCAATTATAGCAAATTCGGACTGGTGTTTATTCAACCGTGAAATTTAGCCAAAAAAAAGTTGTATCGTCTTTTAGAAAGTACCTTTTATAAGCCTTCTGACTATTTTTCATGATGAGAATGTGGAATTAGTTCCAATAAAATGGAATCAAAGTCATGATATTTGGCTTGTGACTTTTGAAAAGTGACATTTTTTTCCCTTCTGACGGTGCTCACTGAAGCATGACGTAAAATACGTCCATAACATTTACTCAGAGGGTAGCTTATTAAATTACCTACACGCTCATGTAAAAATATATTAAAAACTCGAATTGGTTTGGAAATTATTGATGTTTGCTTAAGGGGGATTTACTTTTTTGTTGTGTATATATTATGATATTTGTTTTTAAAGTGGAATCAATAAATGAATGAATAAATAGATTTCAGGCAGGTTTTAAGTCAACACCGGATTTTTTTGCAGTGTACGAGCTTTGTCCGGTCTGGAATCGGTTTCGTTGTCCAGTGTGAGCATATAGCATGAAAATGTTAACAAGATTACGAAGATCAGAATGAAGAAATATAGACCAGTTACTCACTCCAGTAGCCTTTGGTAATGTTGGCCAGATTAGGATCATCGGACCATTTTGCGTCTGTATTAAGACAGGACCAATACAAGGAATTATTTCCGCAGAAGCACCCTAGCCAGATGTCCCCCACCATTTTGCCGTATGCCTGAAGGATGAATTCATTTTCTTCTTTCGATTCGATCACCAACATAGTTGCGTTATACTCATTCTTACAATTGTCAGAATGCCATGTCCAGTACTTGTACATCGAAATGTACTTGTAGCACTTGCAGCCGAAGGTGTCCCAGCCTCGCTCGCATGTACTGTTGGTGTGGAGACCTTAAAGACGATGTAAATCAGATATTACAAGCATTATTTGACGAAGAGGGCCAATAAATAAGGTTTCTAGAACCTTCCATAGAATAATTGAGGGAAATGCAATGAAGGTGGATGTGGATATTGGCGGAATTCTGACACCATTCTCTCAACCTGACACCATTTTCTTAACCGGACATGGTGGCTCAGTGGTAGAGCGGCCGCCTCATGGACGGGGGTCGTGGGTTCGATCCAGTGGCCTAGCTACGGGGGGCACGTGCCCCGCCCCCCCAGAAATAAAGTTGGCAGAACAAAAAAAGGAGAAAGAAGAAAAGAAAAAAGGAAAAGAAGAAGAAAGACAGAAGAGGAAAATAAGAGGAGGAAGACGAGTGAATGAAATAATGTGAGGGGAATACTTTCCCCAAAAAAATATTTATGTTACTATATAAAATTTTTGCTTGCGCTTCGCGCCAAAATTGCCTGTTCGGTGAGATTCATATCTTTCCCAAAAGGCTGATATGGAGCAAGTTTTGAATTCAATATACACAACGTATTTTAGCTGGGACATCGAGCTTTCATTATTTTTTTTTCACTTACAAATTTTAGTGTTCTATAATATGTCCGCTGCGTGGTCACATTGTTTGATTTGCCAAGTTCATAATGTCTACGTGTATTCCATTATGTTCAATTAAACAGATGTATTCAGAATGCCCAGATTCTAGGTCTAAATCTAAAACATCCGCGACAGCCTGCATGTTCTTCATTTAAAATGGACTTAAATTATCCAGTTTCACATCAGAATATTAATAATTGTCTGCTCACGCTTCACGATCACATTATTAATAATACCCAATTAACTAAGTCCTATTTATGATTCACAAAATATGAATAGTGTCCTGTTCTTAGGTCTAAGATCTCAATTTCTTCCTCTTGCGATCAGTTGTTTAGTTGCATACCTATTCCATTTATTGATGCAATAGGTGCTTAGAATGACCATTTTTTTAGGTCGGGATGTCAACAAAAAATGGGCTCGCGCTCCGAGCTCGCATTATTGAAGTAACGTCTTCGTGGGTAACTGCATGTAAGCAGTCCTTAACAGGTCCATTTTCGATAATGCTAGAACAGTTAATACAAATTTCTGCTCGGGCTTTGCGCAGTGGCGTAGCTACGGGGGGGGGGCATGGGGGGCACGTGCCCCCCTGAGATTTGGTGTGCCCCCCCAGGTGCCCCCCCCCAGAAAAAATTGGAAGAGCAAAAAAAAAAAGAAAAGAGGGAGAAAGAAGAAAGAAAAAAGGAAAAGAAGAAGAAAGACAGAAGAAAAAAGAAGAGGAAAATAAGAGGAAGACGAGTGAATGAAATAATGTAAGGGGAAGACTTGCAATAAAAAAAAAAATCTTTTCATGTTTTACTACATAAAATTTTTGCTGGCGCTTCGCGCCATAATTGCCTGTTCGATGGGATTCATATCTTGCTCAATATAGGCTGATGTGGAGCAAGTTTTGAAGTCAATATGCAAAACATATTTTAGCTCGGACATCGAGCTTTCATTGTTATTTTTTTTTATTTACAAATTTAAGTGCTCTGTAAAATGTCCGTTTTATGGTCTACATATCAGCATTTGAAGCTCACGCTGCGTGGTCACATTGTTTGATTTGCCAAGTTCATATTGTCTACGTGTATTCCATAATGTTCCATTAAAGAAATGTATTCAGAATGCCCAGATTTTAGGTCTAAATATAAAACATGCGCAATAGCCTGCATGTTCTTTATTTAAAATGTACTTAAATTATCCAATTTCACATCAGAATATCAATAATTTTCTGCTCACGCTTCATGATCGCATTGTTAATGATACCCAATTGACTATATCCTATTTATGACTTACAAAATATGAATAGGGTGTTCCGCTTTTAGGTCTAAAATCTCAATTTTCTTTCTCTCGCGCTTCTCGCTCGCATCAATTGTTTAGTTACATACCTATCCCATTAATTAATACAAAAAAGTGCTTAGAACGACCTTTTTTTTAGGTCGGAATGTCAAAAAAATTTGCTCGCGCTTCGCGCTCGCATTATTGAAATATATACCGTCTTCGTGGGTAACTGTAAGCAGTCCTTAACAGGTCCCTTTTCGATAATGCTAGAACAGTTGATAAAAATTTCTGTTCGCACTTGGGGGTAAATACGAATCTTGTTCAGGATCACACATAATATTGCCCAGAAAATTAAATTTTCTGGAAAAAATACATTAAAGTAAAAAAAAAATCGCTCGCGCTTCGCGCTCGCACTTTTTATAAGGCTTATGAGATTATTTTATGTTTATGTTGTTTTGTAAGAATAAAACTAAGAAGTGACTGATATAGGTGAAGCTAATTTTGGGCCCCGTCCCCTATTGGCGAAAGTCGGATCCGCCCTTGTGGACACATACACACACACCGGAAAAATGGCCGGTGCCCCCCCCCCCCTGAAAAAGCAAGGACCCCCCAGTGCCCCCCCGGGAATAAAATCCTAGCTACGCCACTGGCTTTGCGTTCGCAGTAACCATCTAGTTACATACGAATCTTGTTCAGGATCACATATAACATTGCCCAGAATATTAAATTTTCAGGACAAAATACATGAAAGTAAAAAATGTAAATCGCTCGCTCTTCGCCCTCGCAATTTTTATAAGGCTTATGAGATTATTTCAGGTTTATGTTGTTTTATTAGAATAAAACTAAGAAGTGACTGATCGGGGAAAATATAGGGGAAGATAATTTCGGGCCCCGTGTCCCCTATTGGCGAAAGTCTGATCCGTCCTTGTGACACATACACACTCCGGAAAAAATGGCCGGTGCCCCCCCCCCCCCCCCCCTGAAAAGCAAGTACCCCCCAGTGCTCCCCAGGAAAAAAAATCCTAGCTACGCCACTGGTTCGATCCTCGGCCGAGTCATACCAAAGACTTATTAAAATGGGACCTTCTGCCTTCTTGCTAGGCGCTCAGCATTAAGATTGGAGAAGGGTAATAATAACAAAAAATATTATGCAGGGCCCGTTGGTAGAGCAGTTTCCTAACTGAAGTGGCTATCCTGGGTAAATAAAACGTTATTATTTATCCTGTAATAGTCCATGAAAGAAGAGGCATAACCTTAATTTATCATATATACTATATTGATTTATGGTTTCTTATCAATTCGAGGGTGCTGGTTATGAATCTGAATGATGCCACTCGTGTAACCACCTTGAGCATTTTCCGCAAATGGGAAAAATCCAATATGTCCGCCAAATTATGCAAATATGGAAATCATAAAATTGCCCGCACATTGGCTATGAAATTGTGTTGCAGGAGTGGAATACTCTCTGAAAAAATTGCCAGAATATTTCTCTTCTTGTTATTAAAAATGGCCGTCATAGACCCCTTGTTTACCTTCTATGTTCAATATGAATAGTACATGTATATAAGGAAAACTAATTTTCACAATAATTATCACTACACTGCAAGTAATTGTGATCTATGAACGAAGTAATGTATGGAAATCATCACTACAAACAATATAATTAATGTATGGGAAAACTACTGTATTTAATATTCCAAACGCTAGACGCAACAGGCCCAAACAGTATTATGTACAATGGCAATGGGGCCTAAAAATGAAAAAGAGTGAGCTGTTAAATGCATATAGATAAACGAGTGGAAAACTGACTAAAATCACAATCGTTAACGAAATATATCATTTACTAGCCATGTGTGTGATAAATGCTGTATTTTGATATTCAAAATGGCCGCCAAATACCCTAACAGTATTATGGACAAAAAAAAACAAATCACAAGAGTGAGCATTATTTTTTCATGTATTTGTGATAAATAAATGGAATACTGTCTAAAAATATATTTTTTAACGAATTGTATAATCCATCTTTTAAGTTTGTGTCACATACAGTAATTTGACTTTCAAAATGGCTGCTTTAGTCATTGGCTGTATTATGTACAATGCAAAATGGGAAACGAATTTTCACAGGAGTTAGCACCATAAATGCACGTAATTGTGATATTATTGTCAGAAAGCATTTTTTTCTACAAGATATATCATGTCTACGGCCAGGTTGGTGATAAATACTGTATTTTGAATGTCAAAATGGCTGCCTACAAGCTCCAACGGTATTATGTACAATGTGACAAATGATTTTGGCTTTTTAATTTGCTTGACTAAATGGTGTTTTATGGGTGAAATATTGTCTGAAAACATGATTTCTAACTAAATATAACATTATGTCTTATGTAATTTAGGTGATAAATACTATATTTCGAAATTCAAAATAGCCGCCATAATATGCCTTTTTGGAAAATTATCTGTCCCCATTCAAATTGTGCATAATGCGATAAGGCCTTTTTGCGGCCATTTTCAATTTCGAAATGCAGCATGTATCACCTAAATTAGACAAGATATGATACATATCATTAGAAGCCATGGTTTTAGACATTATTTTACTCTTACATCACAATCACATGGAATATTTATTGTTAAGCAAACTGTCAAAATTATGTGTCCCGAGTTACAATGTAAATGATACATTTTGAATTTCAAAGTATAGCATTTATTACCTCCATGCTCAATATGTGACGTATTCATATAGATGGAAATATTAAGACAACACTTTAACTCAGAGGTCACATCCTTGATGTTGTCATGGTTAGGGACTCTGATGATCGAGCTCTCTTATCGAAGCCTCGAGTCATACCTGGCATCTCAGACCACTCTGCCTTCTTATGGAAGGTCAACTTTCCCAAGCCGAGTCGGTCCCAGTCCACTTTAATCAGTCGCAACATCAACAACATCGACAGGGTGACTTTTGCGAACGACATCACTGAATGTGACATCATTGCTCCTAGAGAGTGCAGACTTTTGTGTCGTCACCGCCGTACATCGTTATAACTCTGAACTGGGAAGGATTCTCGATATTCATGCACCCCCGAAAGAAAGGAAAGTCCGGATTCATGTTGACTCTCCATGGTATAATGACAACATCCGCCCTCAGAAGAAAAAAAACGAAGAAGGCTGGAGAGGCAATGGCGGCAGTCTTCACTTCATAATCCACCGGGAACTCTTCTCTGCCCAGCGTGACCTTGTCATTGAAGACTGTCACGACGACTCTAAAAAACTCTTCTCTGTGGCTAATCGGCTACTGAACCGTCGACAATCATCACCTCTTCGTTCCCTCTCGGACAGCTCGCAAATGGCATCTACTTTCCTTCACTTCTTCCAGACTAAGGTCAAGATGATCTGCGATAGTTTAGCACCAGATGAGTCTCCACACAGCCAGCTCACTTCCTCCTCCTTTGAAACTATCCAACCTACCACTCCTGACAAGATCATGTTACTTTTACATAAACTTCCTCCCAAGTCATGTCAGTCAGATCCCATTCCCACCAATTTACTTAAGGATTGTTCCCCTTCTGTTGCTCAAATTCTCTCATATCTAATTAATATGAGAATAGAACAGGCATAAGTTCCTCCCTCTCTGAAATTTGCTCTCATTACCCCACTGTTAAAAAAAACCTCCCTGGACCAAAACTCCCTCCAAAACTACCGCCCAGTTTCAAACTTACCATTTTTGTTCAAGATTCTTGAAAGGATTGTATTCTCTCAATTGTCTGAATACCTTTTCAGACAATGATTTGCTCGATCCTTTCCAGTCAGGTTATAGGTCTAATCATAGTGTAGAAACACTACTTCTTGACGCGTCTAATTATATCCTACAAGGTATGGATAAAGGGAACATCACAGCTCGTCTGCTGTTAGACTTGTCATCTGCCTTCGACACGGTAAATCACACTATCCTTTTGAATACACTTAGTTCATTCGGTGTTAAGGGTGAGGCTTATAAGTAGTTTGAGTCTTATCTCTCATTCCACTCTCAGACTGTTTGTATCGACGGCTGTAAATCTGATGTTTTGCCTCTCTCTTGTGGAGTACCACAGGGTTCTGTGGGCGGGCCAACTCTCTTTCCGATTTATTTATCTGGCTTGCGACAAGTTCTGTTGAAACACAATATAAAATACCATATTTATGGAGACGACATCCAACTCATGATTTCCTTTAATTCGGATCAACTAGCTGCAGAAAGTTCCATCCATCGTCTTGAATCTTGCATGGTTGATGTTCACAATTGGCTGACTTCTCACTCCGTTAAGTTGAATCCAGCCAAATGTGAATTTCTTCTTTTTGGCTCCAAAGTACAGCTTGATAAAATCCACGTCGACTCCATCTCATTTTCTGGCCTCACTGTAAATTTGTCGAGTTCTTGTCGCAATCTCGGTATAGTTTTTTATTCTCACATGACAATGTCGAATCACATTTCTTTTGTTTGTAGATCAGTTCGCTACCAATTGCGAAATATTGGTTTTATTAGGAAATACTTGGCCACAGAAAAATTGGTTCACGCTTTAATTTCGTCCCGTCTCGATTTTTGGAAACTCCCTTTTGTTTAATCTACCCCAGAATAAGTTAGTCAAAGTTCAGAAACTTCAAAATGCTGCCGCTCGCATCGTTTCTCTATCCACCAGGCGCACTCACATTACTCCTATTTTAAGATCCTTACATTGGCTCCCTGTAAAACAGCGTATTATGTTCAAGAGTTTGTTGTTAACTTTCCATTGTGTTCATGGCTCATCTCCCCAGTACCTTATTTCACTGATCAAAAGTTATACCCCCTCAAGATCCTTACGTTCCTCCCTTTCCAATTCTTTTGTTACCCCCAAAGTTTCCAAAACCTGGGGTGAAAGATCATTTGTTTATTCATCCTCGAAGCTATGGAATAGCCTCCCTCATAACATCAAACAGTGCTTGACTTGTGAAACTTTCAAAAATTACCTCAAAACATTTCTGTTCAATTCTTCTTAATTTCTTTTATAATTTCCTAAAAAGCGCCTTGAGCACTCTACAGAGTAGATTTGGCGCGATATAAGTCTAATTATTATTATTATTATTATGAGGGCTTGTAGCGGCTATTTTGAATGTAAAAATACATTATTTATCACCTAAATGGCAGAAGAAATGCTATATTTAATAAAACCCATGTTTTCGAATTATATCTTACACATATAACAAGATTATATGGATCTTATAGTTAAGTAAATCCAATTTCTTAAACAATTATTATTCCCCATTTGCATTGTAGATAATACTGTTAGGGCCTAGGCCCCTATAGGGCCAATTTCGAATTTCAATACAGCATTTTATAGTACTTACTCTTGTGATTTTTAGGGTTCCCATTAGCAACGCACATTACTGTTAGGGTGTTTGGTGGCATTTTGAATATCAAAATACATCAATTATCATATACATGACATAACAAATTATACATTTCGTTAGCAATCATGTTTTCATTCATTACTTCACTCGAAGATCATAATAACTTGCATTAAGCGTTCACTCTTGTGAAAATTAGTTTTCCCCATTCATATTGTACATAAGGGGTCTATGGCGGTCATTTTGAATATAAAGTAAATAAAGATTTTCGCCAAAATCATTTTTAGAGAGCATTTTACTCCTGCAACACAATTACATACATTTTTATTAGGTTTTTCATGGGTAACTGCATATTTTGGCGGCCATATCAGATTTTGCAAAGTTTCAGAAAATGCTCAAAGTTACACGAGTGACATCATTCAGATTTGAAATCAGATACCTCGAATTGAAAATAACCCATCAAAAAATATTTTATATATGAAAAAAAATAACAATAGTCAGTTTTCTATGTTGGCTATCATGGACTATAACAATGTGCTAAAGGCCCCCTCACACCTGACCGAATGTAGGGGGACGAAGGGTTACGAATGGGAAAATGAACGAAATGCACGCGAATTCAACGAAAATTTCCGTCAAATCATGCGATCAGTAACTATTGTCAAATTTTATCAACGAAAGGTAAGCTAAGGGTAAATATGACATGCAAAGGATAACGATTTTTCGGTTCACCTCTTAAAGAAAACGAGCGAAGGGTTGATATAACCCAATAAGACGAAGGAACAGTGAGCAATGGTTTGATATGGCGTGCGATTAGAAACGAAGACGAGGGAATAGATCAGGAAATCTTGTTAGTTGTGTCATCGTGTTGCTTCGTTACGGATTCTTTCGAGATCGGTCCACTTTGGCAAAGGCCCGAAGAGGGACTATGCACGACAAAAACACACAAACTATAAACGAACAATTACCGCAGACTAAATAAGAGATGCGAATTCAAACAGTAGACCAACTATTTTTTAATTCGTCTGGAAATATTAAACATGTTGAAAATTTCCGCGCGAATTGGAATAATCGCTGCTGTTAGTTCAGAAGATGTACGAACCCAAACACGAAGGGTAAATATGATTTACTATCAGTTACCATTGAAAATGATTTTTTAATGCTTTTCACCAGCCATCGCAAGGCATATTTCAGGCAATTCGGTTAGGTGTGAGGGGGCCTTAAAGGATACACACAAAGAAAATTCACGAAAGTGATGATTATAGACAAATTATATATGAATGGAAAGGTCTTGTCTTTTTATACACAAATATGTCACTAAAAAGTCTTACAGATGTTGTGGAAATGCAAGAAATGAAATTAATAGAGACCCTTCTCAGCCCCCCAGCCGCCCCCATCAGGCAGACATTCACGCGATCGAAAACAGTCGAGAATAATGACGTCACATGATCGACTACACACTATCTCTCTGTGCATAATACACTGATACACCTTCCTGGTCATTGCTGGTCTCTATTTTTCTTCGAATTTACCGTTTTCTTCATGTGTTGTGATATCCGATTTCGACATCTTCAGACTATAAGAGAACCAGAACTGTGTTACTTTGTCCATTTTTATTGAATTATGAACTGGAAAGACCGATTTTGTCCACTCGACAGTCTTCGTTGTGTTGCTCTGATTCCAACAACAAGCTGTACGGTCCCATTCACTTGCTGCCGATGCAGGTTAATACGCTGTTTGATCCAGTCAAAAGTCAAGGTAAGCATGTTTGGAAACTGTAGTCTGTACTTGTTCTGACGATGCATTCAGGTCAGATGACAGATACAGATCTGATATAATTTTAGAATCATGCATTTTGGCATGACTACTATTAAAATTAAAAAGTCTTTATTTTAGAAATAATGTTTTTGCACAATTCCAGCAGATTTTTCTTCACAAAGACTTCAGTCAGATTTCTAAATAAACTGGTCAGGACTCAGGCGATTAAATTATTTAGGAGCACTGGCATGGACCATGGCTGAAAATATGCTGTTTCAGAGGAATGTTTGGCATTATCGTAGTTTTTGTCACCAGTCCATTCACTGCCGTTTATTTCGTCAACGGCGGTGATCCACTCCCATTGACTTTGTACACAACGAGCGCACAAACACCAAATTTCACGATAAGGCCGAATGTTTTCACGATAAGGCCAAATGTTTAAGTTTTTATTATACACAGGTCTAGTACCCAATGCGTTTATGCTCAGAAGGGGCCTGTATCGTATACATCCAGATACACAGAATTATATCACCATAATGCCGATGTCATGAAGCAAGACAAATTTTCAGCAGTGGTTACCCTGATCATGCTGATTCCTGGCCAAAACTAGAGTCTGGTGTTTCTTTCTGATTAGAGTGCTTCTACATATGAATGCGTAGTGCCTTCAACATAAAACAATGAAGATAAATGCATTCTTTGTAATGACACAGAGTACCGTACCTCAAGTGATTCACTACCGCTAAGCGGTAAGTAGAGTGGGGCCTACACAAACATCACTTGAGCGTTGAGGTAGAGCACCAGTGTTCTGAGTGGAATTTTTCAGGTGTCTAAACCTACTATTATTTGTTGTTGACCGGGAATTACATGCCACCGCACGTCGTCAATCATCAAGATAATGAAATTCATACTTTGATTTGATTATTTAAATTATTTCTTTATTTTTTCTCTCTTCTACACACAGATCTGCACACTTGCTGACTCTGGTGACTTCTGGTCTCTGCTCGCTACTTCAATCTGGGAGATTCCATCATGTCCTCTTACTGATTTGGATATAGCCATTTTTTTTTCACTCTTTCCAGGAGCTACGATGCAAGTTTTGGACTGATAATGATGCAACAGAAAATTTATCTTTATCGATCTTGGAAACGATTTTGAGCACAGTTTTGGAGAGAACTAAAAAAAATTGACTTGGACAGGAATACAGCTTGTCGAAAATAAGAACACACAACTTAAAACGAAAAAAACAATTTTAATGTTATTAGGGCATTTTGCAAGAAATTTTCTAATCAATCACACGTCCCAAATCAAGGGTAAGTCCTTTGATTAAAGACAAACATGTACATGTAGTTGAACTGCTATTGCAACTCGACCTTATTACGCTTGAATTTGAATTTAAGACTTACGCTTGATTTGCAATGGAACATAAGTTTCTTGCAGTGCCCCATATTTGTGTTTTGTTATCAGATATCTAACGTGCTGATTTTTCTCGAAAGGTATAATATATTTGTCCTTTTAAACGGTATTTGAATATGGGTACGCCTTTTATTTGTTTTCCACAATATTTATTGCATGTACATGTATGAACAGAAGTGAAATATTTATTGTGAAGCACTGAATGTTGTGTGCTGTTGTGTGATGGTTCATCATTTTTTTTTGTTCTAAGACTGTAAGCCTGGTGGGTGTGAGGAAGTGGCCTGGATGAAAGAAAAGTGAACATGTGCCCAATTACAGATTTGCATATTTTAAGACAATTTTGTTTCTGGATAAATATTGCTATGCATTCCCTACATTAAGAGTAAAGGAGAAGTCCACACAATCAAAAATTCATTTGAATTTAAAGAAAAATAAGATATTGCAGGAAATTTCATAAAAACTTTGATTCAAATTAATATAATTACTACTCTAACATTGAGAAATTTTGCCTAATTTATAAAACGATGATATGCTCATCTGTGTCGATGTGCAAATTACACTAACCGTTATGTCACACGCACTAAGTTCTTTTGTATTTTGTTGTTTGATATATTTACATGACATGTAGATTTGATATTTAATTTTCTATTTATTTTCTGAAAAATTTTCAGAGGGATTTTAATTCCTCCAAATAACATTTAGAGTTACAGTTCCGTAAATGTAACCTATTGTGTTCGGATGAAGAAATTCCTATACTCAAATCTCCAAAGAATTAAAAAACAAAATGCCACAAAAAAATTAGAAACGAATGTGATGTGACAACACTAATTTGCATATCATTGTTTTGTGACTGTTTTGAGTAAAAACAGCAAGGGAAATTACTCTATTCAAATAATTTTTAGTTGATGTGGACTTGACTTTTAACTCATCCTGTACCCCTCCCATCCCAAATAAGAGTAGAATCTAATCAAGAACTTGAAAATCAAAAGCAGCAATTAAATAAGATTTGATAAATACAGGTCTGAATGGGATTTCACAAGAAAAAAAAGCTGGGTAGGGACGAGAAGGAATAAAAAAAAATAACCATGTTAATCCGAGTTTTGAACCAGGGTCCTCGCACACGACAAAACGATGGCCAACACGTTTGGCCACAGACCACTCCCTACATTATCGTGTGCTTTTAAGATATATGAAACAAAGTCCGCTCGCCGCTGTGGGCTAATCATGTTTCGGCAATTCAACTGCAATTTCAATCATTTCGCGATGGATATTGCCATGTTATTTTGTGGTTCCTGACTTTGTTACGTAATGAAATTTCATAATTTTTTTTCAGTCGTGACGAAGAATGTCTATGCTTTATATTGATTATAATATCAATTTGTCGCAAGTGTGATTTCTAAGTGAAAATATGCTTTGTTTATTCAAATATATTTCTTGAAAAAAAATCATTTTTTCTAAGCTAAATATCGGTTACCAAAATACGTTAAATGTGCACTTTATTTCACTGTTCAGTAAATTCAAACTTTTATCTATATAACAAGACCAATCTTGTGAGGAATAAACAATTCTAAGAGCAAAAAACGCTGATTGAAAAGATCGTCTTCATGGGCTGCTGTCAGCTCAGCTGCTCACGCTCATTGTGTGACGTCACTCAGCTGGAGCTCGCAAGAGGACCGATGGAAGGCAGAAATATGGCATGAAAATAAATCATTTTTGAGAGCTGATTTCTGCAAACTCTAATGACTATTTTGAAAAGTGAAGTTATATATCTGATTAGTAATACTTCCCCTTTACAATGATGACCACAAAAAGGCATTATAAAATACTTTGGATTCTTCGGGTGTCTCCGTTAACAGAGGTCCTCTTACAACCGACAATATATCAGCCTGATGTTACACAGTGCATTTATTTACACATTGAAATCAATGTTGCTACTTGCTTTTGGCCCATATAGATTTAAGTGTTATACTTTTCTGTTCTTCAGTTGTCCACACTTTACAAACTTTGCTTTTAGTGGGCCATTCCATTTTTCCAACATATCTTGCATATTGTTATTATCAAATTGGAAATATTGCCTTCTGTATCAGGTGCATACTCTTTTTATTTGGTTTATTTGAATATTTATGTCATTATATTTTCTGATTTTATGTTTTGTTTATTGTAATTATTGCATTATAAAATTTCTGATGTTGTGTTTCATTTATTGTAATTATTGCATTATAAATTTTGTTGGAAAATGAATAAATGGATAAATGAAATGAATGAAATGTTTTGACTTCAGATGTGACTGGGTTTACTGTTAATAGGCTAACAACGTTTTTGTGCGGCCAATTATCACAGCTGCAAATGATCAACATAATACAACATGATACACTTAAAATGCAAGACCGTGAAGGGATCGAGGATTTCATTTCCCTTTCCCCTTTAAATACACTTACATTGACGAGTGGATACCATGCGCGACCAAAAAAAAAAAACACGTAAAAAGGATGTCTTTTTCAAGATCGGGCACGTTACGTTCGGAACGTAATAAGGGTGTCAAAGACACTAAAATAATGAAAAGGGTCTATTTTTGGTAAAACAAAAGCTACGTGTTCAGGGTTAAATTTGCGAGCAAATGAAAAAATAAGACTAAAAGGAATGTACTTATCGCACCAACAGTCAACACTACGTGTATAGAGTACGATTTGCGCGAGGTGTGGGAGGTGGGCTGTACTAAACCTAAGGATGTAGGTAAAGGTAAAACCGACGACCGACGTCCGTGACATAAATATCGCTTTACATGTGTCGGGGTTCAATTCAGGTAATACTTGCCAAGAGTATCGTTTGTTTCCAATACTTGTTAAGGTTAGGGTTTTACACGCCAATACTTTTTAAGGGGTGCAATTTCAGAATATGGAAAATACATGTTTAGGGTGCTTTTCTAGACCCCATGGTCGCGCATGGTATCCAATCGTCAATTGAAGAAATTTTATTTTCAAAGAAACCGGCGTGTCCTCTTGAAACTGATCTGTACCTAATGATGTCACGGTAAAGTCACACTGGGAATCAGACTCCAGAGACCAGACGGTCAAAAGTTATTAGACCTACGTTGTTACCAATGACAGACGATTAAACGGTTTGGATTCGGCTTCGTGGATGTGACTGTCGCCTTGGAAAAAAAAGTTATACTTACATTCCTTAGTGGGTATAGAGGTTGTTGGGTTTACAGTGGTATCTTCACTTCCAACGTCCACAGTGGTATCCATTATCCAAGATGCCACTCCCATAGCCGAACTTCCAGTTATGTTTGTATCTGTGGCAAGATCGAATGAAATAGATTCAGAGGCCGCGGGAACGGGAGGTTCAGCGTCCACAATTTTTGCCAAACTTCGTTAACAAACACGTAAAAATGACGTGAAAAAATCTGCTTATGATTTTCTGCATGGTCAGCTCCCCCCCCCCCCCCCTTCAAACCTGTTCCGCGGCCCTTGAGATTATAATAAGAAATGTGAATAATTCTGTGCTCATTTTATGTGTTTTACATGACATCTCAAATTTGTTTTCCACCTGAACATTGTTTAAATGACACTTATGACAAGGTTCAACTAGCATGTTCAATCCACTCCGTAGACACGTGGACTTTTAGGCAATCGACATTTTTTTTATTAAAAGCAAATTTAACATTTGACGTTGGTGCTCCTTTACTAATACTCCACAATGCATTGTTGTAAAGAGGACTAATCATGCCTTATTGTGTTACCATGTCACATTTGATGATTGAGCGATAATAATTTGCACAGGCCTACACTTACAAACCCTGCAGTTACAATACTGTTGTAAAACAAGTGGAGTGACTCTCGCCTGCATCGCGCGATTCAATATAGCAGCAGTGCTGACTTTGAAATCTACTTTGAAACAATTATTCACAAAAACACCATTCATATAATGATACAATACTACGTTCATTGACAATAAATTACCTTTGATCTTGATCATGCGACCTAAGACTTGTCAATGATACATGATTACCCCTCTATCCACATTTTTTTACTATATCTATAAAATTTGAAAGTTATGACAACAATCTAATAATTACCTACAAAATGGCCAAAGTTCAATGACCTTTGACATTGGTCTTGTGACCTGAAACTCGAATGAAATGTTCAGTTACACTTAATTACTCTTATGTCCAAGTTGTATGAACTAGATCCATACACTTCACAGAGTTATGGTTTATTCAAGAAATACCCCCAACATGGCCAAAGTCCACTGACTTGGTCATGTGACCTGAAACTCGGAAATGATGTACGATGATACTTGATATTACTCTTATGCCCAAGTTTTATGAACTAGACCAATAAACTTTTACAGTTATAATGGTAATTCAATAAATACCCCGAACATAGCGAAAGTTCGTTGACCTTAAATCACCTTTGACCTTGATCATGTGACCTGAAACTTGCACAGGATGTTCAGTCACACTTGATTACTCTTATGTCCAAGTTTCATGAATCAGATCCATAAAATTACGATGTTCAACTGATACGCCAATTTGGCCAAAGTTCATTGACCCTACATGACCTTTGATCGTAATCATGTGACTTGAATTTCAAACAGGATGTTTGACAATACCTGATTAACCTTATGTCCAAGTTTCATGAACTAGGTTTACATATTTTTTAAGTTATGATGACATTTCAAAAACTTAACCATAGGTTAAGATTTTGATGTCAATCCCCCCAAAATGGTCTAAGTTCATTGACCCTAAATAAAGTTTGACCTTGATCATGTGACCTAAAACTCAGCCAGGATATTTAGTCATACTTAATTAACCTTATTGCAGAGTTTCATGAACTCGGCCCATATACTTTCTAAGTTACATGTATGCTGTCATTTCAAAAGCTTAACATTCGGTTAAGATTTGGTGTTGACGCCGCCGCCGCCGCCGTCGGAACAGCGGCGCCTATAGTCTCACTCTGCTTCGCAGGTGAGACAAAAAAATTAAATAAGTAACATGTACTTTATCACATATCTGTCATTTTATTGCAAATCCCTCACACTGTCATTCTTTAAGGTGCCATACGGGTAGCTTCAGTGACTTCTCATGGTTAAGATAGTCGAAGCTATCCTTAGTCTCTTCACATGAGCTAGAAGATGGGCACGGATTTGACACACAATCTAAAAAAAATCTTTTAACATGTTACCCCTAATACGTTGTGAATATGGAAATTGATTTTTTAACTACCTTAATAACATAACGTACATTGATAGCAAATATAACAATTTCTTCCGAATGTGTGTTCGTGCATGGTTCAAAGTACCTGGAAAGCGGCATGCGAATATCGGCGACTCGTTCGTATTGTTTGCTCGTCCTGGACAGGAAGTGATAGGCGCCCATCTCTGGATCACCTTGAGAATGGTTTGAACTAATTGACCGTCTTGTGTCTGTTTAATGGGACAGAGATTCATGTTGAGCTTCCCTTCATCTACTCGTTCAAGTTTCCCTTCTCTGTAAAGGTTGATTGGTTTTGAGCAGGTGGAACTGAGTGATGGAGGAAACGTTGCAACTGTGTTTTAATGGGATAGAAAAGGTGAGGGGGAAAAATATACATGTATAATCAGTGTTATATATAAGAAGAATTGTAAAAGCAATTACATTCATTTATTTAGTTATTTCCCCTTTAAGGATATTTTGGAATGATTAAGAATGTTCCAGAAGGCTCTATAGTACAGCTGTGTTACACATGAGTAATCTTTGAATAATCTTTGTTATCTTTTGTATGTCCCAAGAGAGACAATACAGACTGCTAAACAATAGAGATTGCTTTACAATAGACTTGTACTGGTAGTGGAAATAAACAATAGGCTTAGCTATTTTGTTGACACGTTAATTTCACTTAGGTCATTCAAGAATGTTTTAGAATATTGATTGCTCCAGAAAGAAGGAGAAGGTTCTTTTTAACGACAATACTAGAAGTATCTAGAATAATTGAAATGTGTATATATATATGGTGACAGTTTCTTCAAGAACATCATCATATCGTACCAGATCACTCCATCAGATCAGATCAGAGCTAAGAGTTCACGCCAGACTTTATGTCAGAGCAGAGTTTATTTCCACCTGGAATATTTATCTTCTGTGGAATTATTTGCCCGCCATCAATGAACTGTTCGCAGTTATTTTGAGAGAAAAAATCTTAGTTCTCATCGAGATCATCAACCTGTTTTAATGAACGCTTTTCAACCCATGGATTGCTGAAATTGACTGTTAATCATCATCAACATCGTCTTCACAGACATTTCAAATCGTTACAGTGACTCTTGTTATTCATCGCGCTTCAACATCAGTTTCATCATCGCCATCATTGTGAACTTTCATTTATCCGACCAACTTGGATTGTTACTTGGATATAGTATCATCACTTCGGAATTTTACTTCTAGCACTTCAAGAGATGTACATGTAAGACCAATATATATTTATTTATGTTTTATTAGTTCTTGAGTGTTATATTTCCTGTAATAAAATAAAGGAAATAAAATCTAAAATTAAATCTTCCTTGTTATTTGTTGCAGTATCGTAACATCAGTTCAAGGTAAGATCTAGAGCATCATATTATGAAAGTGGTGAAAGAGATACAAGGTATTTTACTCAACTGATGGAATCTAATAAAAGAAAAACGGTAATACGTAAACTAATGATAGAAGGAAAAATCAGTTTTAATCAAAATGAAATAATTCAAGAAATACAAAGATTTTACAGTAAATTATACTCGCAACAGGAAGGCGAAAAACACGAGATTATGGAAGATATCTTTTTTCAAGATATACCGGAATTAGAACCGGCTTCAAGAGACATTTGTGAAGGAAAAGTTACTCAAGGTGAATGTTTGGAAGCTTTAAAACAAATGAAACTTAATAAAACACCGGGAAACGATGGGCTTAGTGTTGAATTCTATTTAGTATTTTGGTCTATAATAGGAGATTTGATAGTAGACGCTTTGAATGAATCTTTTTCTAAGGGGGAACTTTCGGCACATCAAAAACAAGCAGTTATTATTATGTTTGCGAAAGACGGAAAAGACCCTTTGTTTACTAAGAATTACAGGCCAATTTCATTACTGAATGTCGACTATAAGATTTTAGCAAAAGCTCTCTCAATAAGAATTAAAAAAGTATTGCATGAAATTATTTATATTGATCAGGTTGGATATATAAAAGACAGAAATATAGGAGAGGCAGTAAGGTTAATAGACGACATGATTTTTTATACGAAACAAAATAATATTCCTGGCTATTTAATGGCAATAGACTTTGAAAAAGCATTCGACTCTGTGTCCCACTTATTTTTACAAAATGTTTTACGTCATTTCGGTTTTGGAGCATCTTGGTGTAGGTGGATTAAAACATTATATAATAAAGCCTCAAGCTGTGTTTTTAATGGAGGCATATCTACAGGGTATTTCTGCGTTGAAAAGGGAGTAAGGCAGGGGGACCCGCTCTCTCCCTATTTATTTATTTTATGTATCGAGGTCTTAGCTCATTCGATTCGTAAAAATTCCGATATACGTGGAATTCACTTTGGTGATTTTGAAGTTAAACAAATACTTTATGCAGATGATATGACCCTTTTCATAGAAGATACATTATCAATAAATAACATAGAAAAAACCTTTGAAAAATTTGAAAAAATATCAGGTTTGAGAATAAATAAAGACAAAACCTTTATTTTGCTGTTAGGCCCCCTCTCCGAAGAAAACGTTAGAATGCCTTTTGGTAAAGTAGTAGAAGTCATTAAAATATTGGGTATAACTTTTTCATTGGATGTGGAGGTACAGGAAAGGATAAATTATAAAGAGATCTTAAGCAAAATTAAAAATTTGTTGAATTGGTGGAAACAGAGAGATCTCACTCTAATGGGAAAAATTCAATTGTTGAAAACATTTGCACTCTCGAAAATAATTTTTGTATCGTCGCTCACCCCAGTACCACCTTGGGTTTTTCATGATATTGAAACGTTAATGTTTGAATTTTTATGGAATGGGAAAGACAAAATAAAAAGGAACATTATGTGCATGGATTACGAAAAAGGAGGGCTTAGAATGATAGATTTTCACTTATTTGTATTTGCACAAAGGATTATGTGGTTAAAGAGACTCATACTCGGAGATTCGAAAATAGGATGGAAACGATTTTTTATAAATAGGACACGTAATTTTGGAGGTTTACTAATACTTTTTAGTAACATATCTTTAAATTTGTGCAGATTGTCCTTACCAAGCTTTTACATAAACATGTTGGAAATATGGGGTGCTACGAAAGAAATATTGCTTAAAAAGGAAACGTCAAAAAGAAATGAGATATTCTTCAATAATAAATTTATTCGTTTGGACGGAAATATGCTATTTGAAGAAAGCTTATTTCTTAAAAATATTTATAAAATACATCATTTAGTTAATGACAGGGGTAATTTTAAATCATCTAGAGCCTTCCAGAGGATGGGATTAAAAGAAGATGAGATAGAATATCTCCACACAGTATATGAAAATATTCCAGCAACGTGGAAATGTCTCTTGAAGAAAACAGACACATGCAGGGACACAGTTTTAAATTTCGAATTTATGTTTCATGGAAATGTGAACACAATAGCTAATGTTACATCAAAGAAAATCTATAAAGCTTTGTTAAACATGAAATCTGAGAGGTCATGCGCTGTTAAAAACATTGAAAGAATATATGACTTTTCTGAAAAAGATACTGATACAATATTTTTAAGACCTAGGGTAGCCACCTTGAATAGCAAGTTAAGGGAGTTTCAATTTAAATTGCTGTATGAACTTGTATATACTAAAAAATATTTGTTTAGATTTAAATTATCAACACATAATCTATGTTCGTTCTGTGGAAAATGTGAAGAGACATATGAGCACATATTCTTCACCTGCGAATACATAAAAACTTTATGGAAAGACTGTGGTTGTTTATTTAAATTACGTCAAATAGAAAATGTTAATTGGAAGGATATTCATATTGGAGTTAAGGTTTTTGATATAGGGAAGGAACAATTAGTAAATCATATTATCTTTCTAATTAAATTTATGATATTTGAGCATAGTAAGGCTAAAAGAAGACCCCCAACCCCTCCAGAGATAAGGAAAAAGATATTGGAAAATGAAAAGGAGGAAAAAAGAATAGCAGAGGCACGTGGAAAATTATCCGGTCACCTGAGGAAGTGGGACAATTTTCATACTTCATGATGACGAGGCACTCCGAATCCATTTGTTTTTGTTTTTAATAAATGCATGGCACTTATTTTCATGACAGCTGCCTTAACACTTATGCGGACAGATGAAATGCATTTGATCTGGTGGATGTATGTGTGTGTAAGGGTGTGGGTGTGTGTGTGTTAGGGTGTGTGGGCAGGGGGTGTTTGTGCGTGAATCGGTTTTGAGTGTGATGGGGGTGGGATGTGAGTGTGCGGGAAGGTCCGAAGATAGTAAATCTTTTCTCATAAATCCTATATATTTTGATAAACTTACAGGTTTCTTTACAGAGTTTTCTTTGTGATAAATGGTGAATAATTCGATTTTAGGCTGCACTTTGTTTTTCTTCAATTAACATATGTATTATGTATATATAAAAATGTAAGAGAAAAGAATGTACATCAGACACTTACAACAAATTGAATTGATTTAGAATTTATTTATGACATTATTTAAATTCATTTTTGTTAAGAATTGTCAAATGTAACCATAATATTTGTAAGTTCAAATCAAACTTTGTAATGAATGTTATATTTTACTATGTTCAATTTTGTTTTATGAGAGAAGAGAATAAAAGATTACTAAAAAAAAAAAAAAAAGTCGTAATGCAAAAAACCTCAAAAAAGTTTGGAAATCTGAGTTTCTCCCAACATCCAATTCTACACAATGCTTATTTGACATCACTTAAAAGATAATTTGATTCTGTTTAAAATGATACCATGCTTGTTATGATCATGTAATCATGAAAAGAGCAGGATTCAAAGGTTTTGGATGGGGTCTGAATTGAAAAGCTGCAAAACGATCAAACAAAATTTGGAAATCTTGAATTTGGCCATTAATTTCTAGCAACTCACAATTTTAATATTGTATCCACATTTCAAGGCACTACACTCTCATGTGAACCATAATAGTATCTAGGATATCATTTTTAAAAAAATCTATTCATTGATATTAATTACACACTGAAACACACAGATTTCCAAACTTTTTTTGACATGTTTGATGACTTTATCTCTTCCCATGCACTGCCGATCTGTCACCTCAATATTGAAAAGGGGCCCCGAATGATCCTCCCTAGAATAAGGGGGGGGGGGTAAAAAAGAACATATGGTATACACCTATTTTTTTAAATGTATTTGTATGTGTGCAATGAATTTTACTATTCTTTTCGTAGGATTATTAATTCATGGTCATCTAGATTCATTCAGAAAATATGTTAGTTATTCACACAGAAACACATATACCACCTGAGTTTTGTGTTCTAAGACCATAAGGGATATAAGCCTTTCGGATTTCATGGGTTATCCTGTCAAGGTATTCTTCCCGTTCATTGCAGCTCATATTTCTTGTGATATTCTCGACGAATAAAATCAATCTACAACTTTTAACAATTCGGTTGTTGCGATCTTAACATTTCTCATTAGGTAATAATAATAATCCGCTTTATATTGCGCTTAATACATCGGAGCGACGTGTCTAAGCGCCTACAGATATATTACCCCGGTGATCGATTCAATCAGTCATTACCGCACACAATGTGTGCACATCCTCCACTCCTTGGGAAGTATTCTAGTCAGTCGCTGGTGAGGTGCACACAGTACTGGACAAGCTACAATGACTTTCACATCCCGGGTACCCATTTAGCACCTGGGTCGAGAGTGGCAAAATGCGGATTAACGCCTTGCCAAAGAACGCCATACCGTGATGGGATCGAACACACGAACCTCTGTTTACAAGGCGAGTTAGAACCACTACACCACGGCTCCTCGGTAGGCGTAAAATGTTTTATTGATTCCACACTCAATACGAATTTCAGTTTTACTCGGATGTTATCAATGTTATCAAATCCCAGCCGTGACATACATGTAGTTTCCTTCAGCAAGAAATTAATCCACATTGTACTGCACTCAACCCAGGTGAGGTGAATGGGTACCTGGCAGGAATTTATTCCTTGAAATGCAGAGTGCGTGAAAGCTGCTTGGGCTACAGCCGGGGTAATAACATCCAAGTTCTTTGGAAGCGCATAGAGACGTTATTCATAATTCATAAAGCGCTATACGAGAACTGACTATTATTATTATTATTATCAATTATTCATAATCAATTTCCGGATGCAAAATTGATTTATTTTGCACTTTCCGCCGCCATTTCATTTTATTTGACCCAGTTTGTTTTGGCACAGTTCGTGATTTTTGCGCGTTGTCAACGTGTCAACGAATCTCATATAAGTTGGTGTTACGGCTTATGTGTGTGTGTGAGTGTCGGTGTGTGTGTGCATTGGTAAAGGTGCCGTGGCCGAGTGGTCGAAGGCGCCTGGCTATAAATGAAAAAGTCCGGGGTTCGATTCCCGACCGCGGCAGCTAAGCCCGTGAGCAAGGCATTTAATCTACAATGCTCTTTTATCCTGTTTTCAAATAAATGGAAATGCTATATGCATTTTGGGTAACTAGGTGTGAACTTGTTTTAAAAAAAGTATTGGTGTTAGGGATATTTGTACTGTAATAGTAATATGTTGCTTTGTGGGTGTGTTCGCGCATGTGTGTCTGTGGGTGCGAGTGAGAGGGAAAGAGAGAGGGGGAAGCGGGATTCATCATGTTAATAGGTTCTCATGAAATATAAAGGGACTTCCTATTTATTATTTAGAGGCATCATGTAAACAGACTTGGTGGTTACAAAGAATATCATTAGCTCAGCTAGTCGATTTTATCAATTTTAGAAGTAGAAAATCCAAAATAAGCCTATTTGGGAGATGAAATAATTTTAAAAAATGGCAAAAAGTCAATAATAGGCAATATGTCTTCGGCATTTATTGTTCATATTCTTGATTTTCGTTCGTTTTATTTCTTTTTCTTCCACTTTTTCATTTGTACATTTCATACCCTCTCTAAAGTCTAAGACAACCTTTGTATCCTGGGAAGGGGATAAGCATACCTTGATTATTTATACATAATTGTTGTTTGCTACAGAACCAAAACTAAAAGGGGTTAATAAAAAAAACTCCAAACGATTTATTGTAAAATATCCCTCCATTCACCTTCCACCTCTGTGCCGATTTAAACTGTGTTGCTTAATTGTCCCCAATAATATTAGTTTAATTCTATTCTATTGATGATTATTTTGATTATGCTATAATGTATACCATGTGGAACTAAAATGAAATAATGTCCCCTTGTCCCCTTTGGTGATCTTAAGACAAAAATGTATGTATGTATGTGTGTGTGTGTACATATATATATATATATATATATATATATATTGGCGAAGAAGCTCAAAAAGCATTGAAGCGGGAGACGTAGCCTGGATTTCTTCAACTTTTTATTAATACAAGCTTTCGGCCATTTAGTTCGGCCTTCTTCAGGTATCTGAAGATGTAAAAGACATAATGGCTTTACATGTAATATGCATATATTTGGATATTACATGTAAAGCCATTATGTCTTTTACATCTTCAGATACCTGAAGAAGGCCGAACTAAATGGCCGAAAGCTTGTATTAATAAAAAGTTGAAGAAATCCAGGCTACGTCTCCCGCTTCAATGCTTTTTGAGCTTCTTCGCCAATATATCACTCACTGAAGCACCCACGCAATGTTTAGGTCCTTGCTCATCACAATTATATATATATATATATATATATATATATATATGCATATATGCAGTTATGTGTGTACATAAATATATTGATAAACTCCTCAAAAAAAAGTTTGGAAATCTGATTTTGACCGATTACCCCTCCTCGGTTTTAATGAATATTAATGTGCTATATTGGTACCAATGAATAGATAACTTAATTTTCTGTAAAATGATACCCTACATTATATGATTATGGTTTGCATGGAGGTGCAGTGCCTTGAAATGTGGGGCAAGGTCAATATTCAAAATTTGCAAAATATTGAAAGTTACTGTTCATTTTTTGCCGTTGTGATGAGTGAGTTTCTCAGCGGTTTCTTTTGTTTTCATGCACCCTAACATCAACATTAACATGGAATCAAACACACCTCTGCACAAACAAACACATAACAAACAAAAGAGCATGCATGGGTATTTCAAACCACTATTCAAACCATCTCACAGAACCATCACCACATAAACAAAAACAAAAAAAAATTAAGAAGCAGGGGCTTGCTTTTAATGGAGTTTCTTTTCTATTGACATCTACACAGAATATTCTTTATTGACCCTTCATGACTATTTCTGCTCGCTTTCCAGCTTTTCAATTCAGACATCATCCAACACTTTTGAATCCTGCTCTTTGATGGTATGTGATGGCGTGATCATAACAAGCATGGTATTATTTAAGAGAATTAAATGATCTTTTGAATGATATCAAACATGCATTGTGTTAATTGGGAGTTGGGAGAAATTGATGGCCTCATTCAGATTTCCAAACTTTTTTGCGGGGTTTTATACATACACTTTTTGGCAAAACTAAACGGATTTGAAGTAAACGTACTTACCTACTACCATAATGACCAATGATATCCACAGTCGACTGTAAAGCCTCATTTTCGGCTGCACCTGCAAGTCAACTACTGAAAGAAAAACAAGTGCGTGTTAGTTTATACCTTGGTCACATTTGCTCTACGGCGGCCGTACGGCGAGTCGAAAACAGCCGTCTTATTAATTTTAATTTAAACCGCCTATATGTAGTTGGTACAAAATTTTTTTTGAAACGGCTGTGTTCGACTCACCGTACGGCCGCCGTAGATCAAATGTGACCAAGGTATTAGTCACTACCCATCATGCGAATGCTAACAGGAAATGATGTAATTGTCATAAGCTATTATTAATCTCCGCTTCATGGGCATCCAGAAGTCTGATGATGAGAATGTAGATGATCTTACAAGAAAGATCGTCAAGGTGGCAGATAAAGCAGGTTTCAAGATTTCAGAAAGCGATATCTCTACCTGTCATCGCCTTGGATCCCCAACCAAAAGCAAAAGCAAACCAAGACAAGTTATCATGAGGTTCACGACAATGAAGAAAAGAAACGAACTGTATGACAGCAGATTTAAATTGAAAGGGAAAGATGCCTGCAAAGGTGTCTTGTAAACGAGGACCTTACAACAGTCAGGTACTCCATCCTCATGGCAGCGAAGAAGGCGACCACTGTAAAGGGTGTGTCCACAAAGAATGACAACATTATATGTAAAATGAACGATGACACTTACAAGACTCTTCGGTCACCAGATGACCTCTTTGACATTGGAGTGGACGATGTCGCATACGACAATTTTGGCCTCCACATTTTGGCTTGACTTTCTTAATCTCTAGAACCATGCAGGCACTGCATCATGTTACACTCATAAATAATGATTAATAGTAATGTAACTGATGATATAGAGATTATCTCTGCAAATTTATGTCCAAGTTCATTTGATGTTAAGGTAAACAAGATTACTGAAAATGCTTTAAATGTTTCACATGTAAACATAAGATCCTTACAAAAAAATATTGATAGTTTACGACTACTCTATGAATGTTCGTTGCAAACAAAATTTCATGTGATTGGGTTATCTGAAGTTTGGAATGTATCTTTTCCACAGATGTTAGGTTTACAAGGATATTCATTAGAAGTTCAGTGTCGAAAAGCTCCTCAAAGAGGGGGAGGTGTTGGCGCATATATTCATTCATCTGTACCATACAAAGTACTAAGTCCCAGTTTTGAAGTAAAACATACTGAATCCATTTGGATTGAAGCATCATTTGAAAAGCAGACATATCTTATTGGCATACTTTCTAGAAAACCAAACACAGATGTATTAGAATTTCAGGAAAGTTTACTTGATGCATTTGAAACCTTAAAAGTGGATAAAACAAAGTGCATTTTAATGGGTGATTTTAACATTAATATGAATAACCCTGGAAATACAGAAGATGATTTTATTTCAGCTTTACAATGTATGCAATTTCAACAACTTATTAAGGTTCCGACAAGGGTGAATAATTTGTCAAGTTCTTTGATTGATCAAAATGTGTTTATTCAGGTACAATAAATACCGATATTTCTGATCATTTTCCCATTTATGTTATATTTGAAAATGAATTAAAGATGCAAAAGGACAAACAGAAGATATTTAAGAGGAATTATAGGTATTATAATAAGGTCAGTTTTTGTGAAGAGCTCTCTGCTCAAGACTGGAGTGATATTGAAAATAAGACAAATGTAAATGATGCTTATGATGTATTCTTACAAACTTTTGGAGCCATTTGTAACAAACACGCCCCAATTTTGAAGTGTTCTGTTGTAAAGAAAAGGGCAAGGAACCCATGGATAACAAAAGCTATACTGAAATCAAACAAAACAAAACATAAGCTTTATTCTAAAATGATTTCATCTAACCACCAGCCACAGCATGTTGAAAAATGTAAGAAGATTCGGAACATCTTGACAAATGTTTTAAGAAAAGTGAAAAGGGAATATTACAGCTGCCTATTCATGACTCATAAAAATGACACAGGTCAGACCTGGAAAGTGATAAATGACCTCCTCCATAGTGGTAACAGTAGATCAAAGGTCACACAGGTTGAAAAGTTGTGCTCAGAATCAGATACCAATGGAGGGAGGACTCATGTTTCTTCTGCAGAGGAAATCGGACAGGTTTTTAATAACTTCTTCGTAAATGTGGGTCCGAAATTAGCAAGTAACATACAGGAAGACACTGCTGGTCGTAGCTTTAGGGATTATCTTTGTGATAAAAGTAAAGGTAAAATAGCTTTTAAACCAGTTACAGAATACGATGTCCAATGTCAATTATTGTCTCTGAATGTAAATAAAGCATGTGGTCATGATAATATCCCAGCTAGGTTAATAAGGGATGCAGCAGATTTTATTGCTAGACCATTGTCTCATATTTTTAATCTCTCACTTCATACAGGAAGAGTTCCAAATCCAATGAAAGTGGCCAAAGTCACACCTATCTACAAAAAGGGTGAAAGGGATAACCCTGGTAATTATCGTCCAATATCTGTCCTTCCATTATTTGCAAAGATTTTAGAAAGAATGGTAAATGATAGATTACTTGTCTTCTTGGAAATGAATGAAACATTGTATAAGCATCAGTATGGTTTTAGGAAAAAGTTTAGTACAAAACTTTCCTTAATTAACTTGATAAATGATGTTATTAAGTCGATAGACAATAGAATGGTTACAATTGGAATTTTCATTGATTTTAAAAAGGCTTTTGATACGATAGATCATACTATTTTGTTCAAGAAATTAGAACACTATGGGTTGGAAGGTATGCCCCTTCAATGGTTTATGGATTACTTATCTGATAGATTTCAGTTTGTAACTTATAATGGGGCACTCTCTGAGTACAGTCCAATAACTTGCGGCGTACCTCAGGGGTCTGTTCTTGGACCAACTCTGTTTCTTTTGTATATTAATGATTTACCAAGGTCAAGTAACTATTTCACTTTTAGATTGTTTGCTGATGATTCCAATTTGTTTCATACATTTCAAGCTGGAAAATTTGAGATAGATCTGGGAGAAGTGACCCTAGAATTAAAGAAAGTTCTGAATTGGTGTAATGTCAATAGAGTTACTATAAATTTGTCAAAGACAAATTATATGCTAATTAGAGGGAAGAGACAGGCAATTAAGGTAAGAGAGAAAATTCATCTCATGGACACAGAGGTGCATGAAGTAGATGTTACAACATTTATTGGAGTAGACATTGATAAACATTTGACATGGAAAAATCATATTGCAAAAATTAAATTATGCATACGCAAGAAGGATGGTATTCTATATCGACTGAGACACTTCGTACCACGATGTATTTTGATTCTGCTGTACAAGACATTCATACAGCCCCACATCACATATGGTATTGAAGTCTGGGGTGGAGCTAGAAAAGGTTATCTAGATTCTATATTATTAATTCAAAAAATGGCAGTGCGTGCGATAACATTCAGTACATATATGACAAGATCAGCACCATTATTCAGGGTTCTTAAGATACTTGACATTTACTAACTGTATAGATTATCTATCTGTAGTTTCATGTACGATCTAATTAATACAAATTTGCCCCATTCACTGCTGCAGTATTGTTCACTGATTAAACATAGATATAATACAAGGCAAAAGGAAGACGATAACCTGTATGTACCAAAGGTTAGGACAAGCTTGGGAAAGGAGTGTTTATCTTATGTAGGCACAACTTCTTGGAATGAGCTACCAACCAAAATTAGAAAGAAACCATCAAGATCAAGTTTTCGTAAAGCTATTGTTGAACATCTGTTGGAAAAATGAATTTTGATACCATCTATATTTTTCATCATCTAGATATCTTTCGTATGTAAATACTGTTAACTAATTTTGTTAAATTGTTATGTAGTCATTGCTAGCGTGTATTAGTAGTTTTTTTGTAAAATGTTGTATCTTGCTACTCAGATTTGGCTCAGTTTTCCTTAGTAGGCCGATCATCTTTCACATTCAATGGTAATAATATCAATAATGATAATAATATTTAATAATAATAATATAGGATATTTATATTGCGCACATATCCACCTTGTTAGGTGCTCAAGGCGCTCCTATATTACCCGGCTAAGCTAGGCGTTCATAGCGCACACAGCTTCTTAAGGAATTACTTCCTACCGGTACCCATTTACCTCACCTGGGTTGAGTGCAGCACATTGTGGATCAGTTTCTTGCTGAAGGAAATTACGCCATGGCTGAGATTCGAACCCACGACCCTCTGTTTCAAAGTCCGAAGACTAATCAGCACATTGTGGATCAGTTTCTTGCTGAAGGAAATTACGCCATGGCTGGGATACGAACCCACGACCCTCTGTTTCAAGGTCCGAAGACTAATCCACTGGGCCACAACGCTCCACTAACAATTATTTAACAATAATAATAATAACCATAATAATAACGATAATAATGATGATAATAATGATAATAATAATGATAATAATATTAATAATAATGATAATGGTCATTTCTTGTATAGCGCATAACACATCATAAATAACGTCTCTTCGCGCTTCCAAAGGACTTGGATATTATCACCTTGGCTGTGCGAAGTGTCTAAATCAAAATCAGTCGACAAATAGAAAAGAAGTATTTTATGTGAATGAAGTCAAAAGTGCACAGCACCCCATCTGCAGATCTGGATGACTTGCATCATCAGAGCAACATGTGGAGGATTGAAGGCGGGACATTTAATCCAGGTTGTGGCCAAAATGACAATGGAAAGAAATAACAAAGTTCTGCTTATTTCAAATAAAGCTTGAATTTCAATAATTTCATAAAGTGAAGAGGTTTTACAGGGCCTTCATCAGGCCTATATTGCATTGAAACAAACAGAGTAGAACAAAAACATACAAATAAAATCGTAATACCAACAAAGTAAATAATGGATAATCAAGGGTACAGAAGAGACTGATTACACTAAGATAACAAAAATAACAACAGAGGGGGTTGAGTACAGAACAAACGGATTACAATAAGGTAAAAAAAAATAATAACAGAGGGGGTAATGACTTAAACGAGATGGTGGAATACAATAGAAACGATTGGAAACTTAAGTGTGTGGAAGGACAAGTTATTTACCGGCATTAAAATTAATTTTGGATTCTGTTCATCTGGAGTAGTAGTAGATCTTGTGTAGGTAATACTGTTAAAAAAAGAGGATAATGTTTCAAGTAAAATGACAACTCGTTTCAATATTATTCTATATCTTGTATTTGAGTACATTATCATATTCCGAGATTATATTGATCCGTTAACATAATATTCATTCAAGTAATTGTTGATACAAGTTATATTTGAGAGCTTGACATAAAAAGGTACATTGTATTGCACGTGGAGATATATACGTATGAATGTTTGAGCGGTAAGCAACATGATAAACATATTTTGTTCATTATGTTTATCATGTTGCTTACCGCTCAAACTAGCCCAATAAAAGAGATACTTGGAAGCTACGTCTTGCATCAATGCTTGAATTATTTACGCCTATATATACAAAGCAATATTCGTGCCAAATGAATTATATTGTTTTACATAGTTTCAAACATCTTTTCATAAAAATGTATAAATGTCAAAACTTTGATTTATATTACATTATCTATCATGACATGTCACCATTGAACACAAAAGTTTAATCTGAGATGTTCGCGTTGAGAAGTATCTAGCACAAATCTGAAATGTTTTTGTCAAGTTTTTATTTTGTCTCATATATGAAGATTTTTGGGGGGAAAATGACACCTAAACAATTTTTTAGCTCCTGATGACATAGCAATGTGATGAAGGAACATGGCATACTAAATCGTTTGATACCAAATCCGTCACGATAGCACAAATATATAAGATATAGTAATCAGTAGCGGACCGTGACCCGGAGGAGACAAAGCATTGGGGGGGGGCACTGCATTGCAACACACGACAGAGGTCACATCCTTGATGTTGTCATGGTTAGGGACTCTGATGATCGAGCTCTCTTATCGAAGCCTCGAGTCATACCTGGCATCTCAGACCACTCTGCCATCTTATGGAAGGTCAACTTTCCCAAGCCGAGTCGGTCCCAGTCCACTATGATCAGTCGCAACATCAACAACATCGACAGGGTGACTTTTGCGAACGACATCACTGAATGTGACATCATTGCTCCTAGAGAGTGCAGACTTTTGTGTCGACACCGCCGCACATCGTTATAACTCTGAACTGGGAAGGATTCTCGATATTCATGCACCCACGAAAGAAAGGAAAGTCTGGATTCATGTTGACTCTCCATGGTATAATGACAACATCCGCTCTCAGAAGAAAAAACGAAGAAGGCTGGAGAGGCAATGGCGGCAGTCTTCACTTCATAATCCACCGGGAACTCTTCTCTGCCCAGCGTGACCTTGTCATTGAAGACTGTCACGACGACTCTAAAAAAACTCTTCTCTGTGGCTAGTCGGCTACTGAACCGTCGACAATCATCACCTCTTCCTTTCCACTCGGACAGCTCGTAAATGGCGTCTACTTTCCTTCATTTCTTCCAGACCAAAGTCAAGAAGATCTGCGATAGTTTAACACCAGATGAGTCTCCACACAGCCAGCTCACTTCCTCTTCCTTTGAAACTATCCAACCTACCACTCCTGACGAGATCATGTTACTTTTACGTAAACTTCCTCCCAAATCATGTCAGTCAGATCCCATTCCCACTAGATTACTTAAGGATTGTTCCCCTTCTGTTGCTCCAATACTCTCACATCTTATTAATATGAGTATAGAACAGGCATACGTTCCTCTCTCTCTGAAAGTTGCTCTCATTACCCCCACTGTTAAAAAAACCTCTCTGGACCAAAACTACCGCCCAGTTTCAAACTTACCATTTTTGTTCAAGATTCTTGAAAGGATTGTGTTCTCTCAATTGTCTGAATACCTTTCGGATGATTTGCTCGATCCTTTCCAGTCAGGTTATAGGTCTAACATGTCTAATCATAGTGTAGAAATACTACTTCTTGACGCGTCTAATTATATCCTACAAGGCATGGATAAAGGGAACACCACAGCCAGTGGCGGACCGTGACCCCGAGGAGACAAAGCATGGGGGCACGGCATTGTTCACAAACAATGCAGTGCCCCCCATGCTTTGTCTCCTCCGGGTCACGGTCCGCTACTGACCACAGTTCTTTTGCCGTTAGTCTTGTCCTCCGCCTTAGTACTTAGTTCATTCGGTGTTAAGGGTGAGGCCTACAAGTGGTTTCAGTCTTATCTGTCATTCCACTCTCAGATTGTTTGCATTAACGGTTATAAATCTGATGCTTTGCCTCTCTCTTGTGGAGTACCACAGGGTTCCGTGGGCGGGCCAACTCTTTTTTCGATTTATTTATCTGGATTGCGACAGGTTCTGTTGAAACACGACATAAGATACCATATTTATGCAGACGACATCCAACTCATGATTTCCTTTAATTCGGATCAACTAGCTGCAGAAAGTTCCATCCATTTTCTTTAATGTTGCATGGTTGATGTTCACAATTGGCTGACTTCTCACTCTCTTAAGTTGAATCACGCCAAATGTGACTTTCTTCCTTTTGGCTCCAAAGTACAGCTTAGTAAAATCCACATCGACTCCATCTCATTTTCTGGCCTCACTGTAAATTTGTCAAGTTCTTGTCGCAATCTCGGTATAGTTTTTTATTCTCACACGACAATATCGAATCACATTTCTTTTATTTGTAGATCAGTTCGCTACCAATTGCGAAATGTTGGTTTTATCAGGAAATACTTGTCTCGACCGGCCACAGAAAAATTGGTTCACGCTTTAATTTCGTCCCGTCTCGATTTTGGAAACTCCCTTTTGTTTAATCTACCCCAGAATCAGTTAGTCAAAGTTCAGAAACTTCAAAATGCTGCCGCTCGCATCGTTTCTCTATCCACCAGGCGCACTCACATTACTCCTATTTTAAGATCCTTACATTGGCTCCCTGTAAAACAGCGTATTATGTTCAAGATTTTGTTGTTAACTTTCCATTGTGTTCATGGCTCATCCCCCCAGTACCTTATTTCACTGATCAAGAGTTATACCCCTTCAAGATCCTTACGTACCTCCTTTTCCAATTCTCTTGTTACCCCCAAAGTTTCGAAAACCTGGGATGAAAGATCATTTGTTTACTCATCATCTAAGCTATGGAATAGCCTCCTTCATAACATCAAACAGTGCTTGACTTCTGAAACTTTCAAAAATAACCTCAAAAAAATTCAGTTCAATTCTTCTAAATTTCTTTTATGATTTCATAAAAAGCGCCTTGAGCACTCTACAGAGTGGATTTGGCGCGATATAAGTCTAATTATTATCATTATTATTATCATTATTATTGATGTTATATTATGAGGCAGATTGTTCCACAATTTTTGGTACCATTTTCCCAAAAGCTCTATCACCAAAAAGTTTGGACTTTACTCGTATTTCAGAGAGAGTATCCTTTGATTGTGAACAAAGAAGTTGACTGGGTTGATATTTCTGAATCAAGGATCTTCAAACTTAAGGGTAAACATAAGGATCTTCGAATATAAACCAATGTTCTAAAATATAATTTTACTCTTAACCGAATCATCAGTAGATCGTCAGTGCACTTACCTTATTGGAACCCACTCCAGAAATGCGTGAGACAGTAAATTGTAATGACTGCCTCATGCACAAACACGGATCTATGCCTAACCGTAGTGATGTATATTTGTGAGCACTAGCGTCAACAATTATTTTCTTGAAAGATAAAAGCGGCACTTTTAACGCAGCGTTTTGCTTCTTTTCGAAACTCGTTAAGATATATTTTACGACTGTGCCCTTTTGATAAAATTTGCATTAATAAACTGAAAAGGGATAAAGCGGCACTTTAAACTTAACGTCTGGCTTCTTTGTAAATCACGTTAAGTTATATTTTACGACTGTGCCCTTTTGGTAAAATTTCACTAATAAACGGAATAGGGTTTTTAATAATCAGTAGACGCCTATAGGCCTATGCAGAACGTGTGCACACACACACTCGCAATCACCCACACTCATAAATACACGCACACACCCTAACAACAACCCTATTCCGTTTATAAATGTAATGTTGCAGTATCATTTTATTCAATCGAACAATAACAAAGTTTTGGGTAGCCAAATGAATGATAAGCAATGAGCAACGTACGTACGCGCATTATGTTAAGCTAGCTTAGCAACGTGTAATATGCGCAGTGCCGCATACAGTCGATGTTGGATAGGTCAAGATCTGGTCGAGATGCGCGTATACAGCTAATTCACTTATGTGTACGGGGGCATGCATGTCCATGGGTTTAGTTAGTGTGCTCTGGATCTTGCAGTGCTGGCTCATTAACTTCAGTGTGCTATAGTCGACTATAGCACGAGCGTGCAATAGTCGACTATAGCACGGTTATCATATCTTTGTGTGCTGTAGCTGATTCCTCTGAATGTCATATGACGCGCATTCATCCAATCAGCTGTCAAGGTTCTATCTATGTGTTGTATAAATTTAGTTATTTGGCTATAGAGAAGAAAAAACATCAAAAGCAGATGGAATTAAGACATATTTCGCCTTTGTCCGACGATTCATTTTGTCTGAAAATATCATTATTTCCCCCCGTGTATGAAAGCAGTTAATTTCTTTTGTTATTTTGTGACGCACTTTAAATTTTATTAATAAATCTGAGTGCGCACTGTTAACTACCTTGATTACACACACAAATTATTAAGGATTAAATTCATGCAACTAAACGTTTTGGTTAGCTTGCCTTTCCGGCAATCTTGCTTTCTGTGTCAATTATGTAATTTTATATGTATGTGAACAGCTAACCCAAAACCAACAATAAGTCGCCTTAAATTATTTTTTTTAGTTTGAATTAATAATGTTAATATAATGATAATAATAACAATAATAATATTGATATTAATAACAATAAAAATAACAAAAATAACCATAATAATAATGATAATAATGATAATGATAATAATAATAGTAATAATCAAGATAATAATAATGATAATGATAATAATAATTGTCAGTTCTTGTATAGCGCATAACACATCATTAATAACGTCTCTAAACGCTTCCAAAGGACTTGGATATTATTACCTTGGCTGTGCGAAGTGTCTAAATCAAAATCAGTCGACAAATAGAGAAGAAGTATTTTATGTGAATGAAGTCAAAAGTGCACAGCACCCCACCTGCAGATCTGGATGACTTGCATCATCAGAGTAACATGTGGAGAATTGAAGGCGGAAATTTTATCCAAGTTGTGGCCAAAATGACAATGGAAAGAAATAACAAAGTTCTGCTTATTTGAAATAAAGCTTGAATTTCAATAATTTCACAAAGTGAAGAGGTTTTACAGGCTAGCGTTTCGAGGAACTCGACACTCCGTTTTGTTGACGATCAGCCATGCATTTAGTCTTTTGCTAACCGTGCGATAGCTTCTGTGGGAAACCGGTGAAAACAAGTTTATTTAGTGAAATTATGAAAATACAAGCATTGTTCGATGGAACAGAACTGCTTTACTTCGTGACCATTTTCTGTGAATTAGGTATCAAGTAAAAGAGCAAATAGGCCTATTTTAGGAATGTGATTTTCTTTTTTTAATTCAGATACCCCCCGTCAAATGAGTTTTTGGTATCCTTTCTTCAAATTGTTTTTGCTCACTCATGCGTGAATGATAAATAATCTCAGTAACTTCAGATGAAAGAGGATATTCTAAGCTTTACAATGGTAGGTCATTAACTATTTTATTTGTGATTAAGTTATGATAAATATCGGTTTCGTTTTTTTTTGTGTATATATATATATACATATATATATAATACTTTCATTGCCAATAAAGTTTTTATTGTTCACTCGAATTTTCGACGGTCCTCCGTCTTCTTCAGGAGTATACAATGTGTGTATATATATATATATATATTCAAAGCATTATTCGTGCCAAATGAATTATATTGTTTGTTTTCATATTTTCAAAAATCGTTTCATGAAAATAATATAAATTTCAAATCTTTGATTTATATTACATTTCCTATCATGACATGTCACCACTGAACAAAAAAAAGAAATCTGAAATGTTCGCGTTGAGAAGTATCTAGCACAAATCTGAAATGTTTTTGTAATGTTTTTATTTTGTCTCAAATATGAAGATTTTTTGGGGAAAATGACACCTAAACAATTTTTTAGCTCCTGGTGACATAGCAATGTGATGAAGGAACATGGCATACCAATTCGTTTGATACCAAATTCGTCACGATAGCACAAATATTATATAAGATACAGTAAGCCTTATGATGCCCGGCAAGTGTCAACTTTTCTTTGGATTTTCTGGGTGTATGTAAACGTCAGGCCTCAACTTTATATAATACCATGTAAGCAGTCTCCATGCGTGTAGAAGAATTATTGTTTTATAAAGGACTAATACATGTGTTTCTTAAAAAGATATGTTTTTAACACAGATTTCAATATCTTGAAATCTGTTATTGATCTTATATTATTGTTCCACAATTTTTGGTACCATTTTCCCAAAAGCTCTATCACCAAAAAGTTTGGACTTTACTCGTATTTCAGAGAGAGTATCCTTTGATTGTGGGCAAAAAAGTTGACTGGGTTGATATTTCTGAATTAAGGATCTTCAAACATGTCGAATATAAACCAATGTTCTACAATATAATTTTACTCTTAACCGAATCATCAGTAGATCGTCAGTGCACTTACCTTATTGGAACCTACTCCAGAAATGCGTGAGACAGTAAATTGCAATGACTGCCTCATGCACAAACACGGATCTATGCCTAACCGTTGTGATGTATTAACTTAATTATTTTCTTGAAAGATAAAAGCGGCACTTTAACGCAGCGTTTTGCTTCTTTTCGAATCATGTCAAGATATATTTTACGACTGTGCCCTTTTGTTAAAATTACATTAATGAACTGAATAGGGATAAAGCGGCACTTTAAACTCAACGTCTGGCTTCTTTGTAAATCACGTTAAGTTATATTTTACGACTGTGCCCTTTTGGTAAAATTTCATTAAAAAACGGAATAGGGTTTTTATTAATCAGTCGACGCCTATAAGCCTATGCACAACGTGTGCATAACACACACACACACCCGCAATCACCCACACTCACAAATACACGCACACACCCTAACAACAGCCTTATTCCGTTTGTAGGGTACAATATGTAGGGGAAACCAAGACCACACTCAAGAAACGATTCTACGGGCACAGATCCACCGTCAACACAGCAAAGCTGGACACTCCAGTTGGCCGCCATTTTAACCTTCCCAACCACTCCATCACTGACATGATGCTACAAGGCATCGAATCTTTAGGTACCCGTCCTGACTCAGTCCGTACTAGCAGAGAGAAGTTCTGGATGAGACGACTTCGCACCATCCAACCTCATGGCCTGAACATCCAAGAGGGGAACGACTGATTAATCCTTCTTATCCACTTTCCATTTTTATTCACATATATATATATATATATACATGTATATATATATATCTTTTTTTCCCCCTCAGCTCTTTTAGATTAGTTACATTTTAGTTTCTGCCTCTACTTTACTCCCATATCTCATACAAGCTCAGCTCCTTTTTTTTCCTCCCTTATTCAGGCAATATAACTATTATTATATACTTTTTTTTTTCTCTCCCTTCACCTCTCAGATTTACAAGTTATTTATTTTGCTTTTTTTTCATGTTAACTGTGTTTGTTTTTTCTCTCATTTACACCCCCTTTCTCATACAGCATCAGCTTCTTTATTTGCTTTAACCCTTTCAGGCAATTTGCTTCCCTTCCTTATCTCCCCTCACACCCAGTGGATTACCATATCAGTTACACCATTTGTATATATATACATATATATTTTTTTCCTTTTGGATATATTTATATACTTTTATACTTATAGATTTATTATTTAGACTCACTTTTTTCTCTTAGTTTGTTTAATGCTCTATCATACATACTTATGTCTTTTCCACCTTATCAGTTCCCTTTTCTTTCCCCTTTTCCCCACTCTTACGTACCAGTTTATTATGCTTTTCTTTGTTATCTGTTTGACCCACCTCTCACTAATTCTCTTGTTAATCTTCTCTTCCTCATACCCCCCATCACTGTTTTGTTCTAGATCCTGTTTGATGTTGCCTGCCTCATATCTTAATCCCTCCCCACTTGAGGTCTTTCTTTGGCCTTACTCACACTAACTACCCTTTGTGTCTGCCCACTCCTTTTCTTTCATCCCCTTCATTTACCTGATTGGTCATCTCTTCTCACTAATGCCCCTTTTGTCTGTTGCTGTTGAATGTCTGTGGTCTATATTATGGTTGTTCCACTTTATATGTTTGTCATTTTGTCTCCGAAAAAGATTCTGCTAGGATCGAAAGCTTAGGCCCCTTTTGACACTCTCCGTTTATAAATGTAATTTTGCAGTATCATTTTATTCAATCGAACAATAACAAAGTTTGGGGTAGCCAAATGAATGATAAGCAATGAGAAGGTACGTACGTACATTATGTTAAGCTAGCTTAGCAACGTGCATATATGCGCAGTGCCGCATACAGTCGTTGTTGGATCGGTCAAGATCTGGGGGCCGTTTCATAAAGCTGTTCGTAAGTTAAGAGCGACTGGTGATCCCTTCTTGCGGTAAGATGTCTATTGAATTGGCGACGGTTTGGGGCGTAAGAAAGGATCACCAGTCGTTCTTAAAGTCGCTCTTAACTTACGAACAGCTTCATGAAACGGCACCCTGGTAGAGATGCGCGTATACAGCTAATACATGTGTACGGGGGCATGTCCATGGGTTTAGTTAGTGTGCTCTGGATCTTGCAGTGCTGGCTCATTTACTTCCGTGTGCTATAGTCGACTATAGCACGAGCGTGCAATAGTCGACTATAGCACGGTTATCATATCTTACCGTGCTGTGGCTGATTCCTCTGAAAGTCATGTGACGCGCATTCATCCATTCAGCTGTCAAGGTTCTATCTATGTGTTGTATGAATTTTGTTATATAACTCAAATGGAGATTCTTGCCATCTGATTTGTTGAAAGGTGTTCAATATTTGGTCCATTCTTGACTGCGTGCATTTTGTAGTTTTCCATTGCAAGGTGACCTTGCATTTTTTTTATTTTTTCCATTGCAGCTCCCGCATTATAATCATAATTATGTATGTCTACTTATCTGTGTGTGTTTGCGCGCATGAAGTTAGGGCAAATAGAAATGACTGCGCGCACTCGACTCAGATCCACGTAGCAATGCGCGTCACAAAACAATGAAAGCAAAGGGCTGATGAGCTGTCGATACATGGTGTAATTCACCGACTAGCAATTATCAGAGAGAAAAGGAGTTGATGGAAATAGGCCAACCTAATTTTTATCCTTTTTATTCCTTTTTTACATTTTCAAAAACTTTGTAACTTATATGAGTTATATAAAACAATTAATGAATGTAAATAATTGTGCAATGGAAAGAATATTTACATTCGATGAAAGATTAAAAGTTCCATTCAACTCGGCTAACGCCTCGTTAAATGGAACCTTACATCTTTCATCTCATGAAAATATTCTTCCCATTGCACGCATACACATTCATTATTCGTATATTATTTGGCTATAGAGAAGAAAAACCATCAAAAGCAGATGGAATGAAGACATATTTCGCCTATGTCCGACGATTCATTTTGTCTGAAAAATATCATTATTTTCCCCGTGTATGAAAGCAGTTATTTTTTTGTACTTTTGTGACGCACTTTGAATTTGATTCATGAATCTGAGTGCGCACAGTCAGCATCTTTGCTGCCCTTACTTTGATGCGCGCAAACACACGTACAAAATGTACGTACACACATGGTTAGTTGTACACACTGAAGGAGAGAGCTCAACCGTGCAATGAAAAAATAAAAAATGCACGATTGCTGTGCAATGGAAATAAAATTTGCATGAAACACAAAATGGATCAAATATTGAATGGCTTTCAACCAATCAAATTACAAGAATCTTTGTATGAGTTGTATAATAGTTAACACTTAATGCGTAGAAGTAGGATTTACTATTTGTAATCATTTCTCCTTTTTCAGTAGATTTAACTTGTATTTTAATTTACTTGATTTATTTGGGTCCAATATACATTTACAAAAATTCACGTATTGCTAGCTTGCTTCGATTGAGTAAATCTAACCCCAAATAGGCAAAGATAATTATGATTTCATATCCCGACTTTCCTTTTTCGTGTGTTATTACATGAAATCATGAATATCTTATATTTTTCATACATGTATGATAAGTGCGTTTGATGATGTCTCCTTAAAACAGGGTGCAATAATGTATCTATTGCATTTATCGGTTGTCAATTCAATTTTTTAATTCTTGGTGGACAAAATGATAAAATAGAAAAGAACACGTAAAGATGTGACATCATCGATTTTCTCAATGAATATCCATGACGGTACGCACGGAACTGTTTCAACGAAATAAAGGAAATCTTTAAAATGTAAGAACTGTGTCAATCCTTGTCCGATGTTGATGAAATTTTCACTGTTTTGTTTGTTTGATTTTCTTTATATGTCCAAATCCTATTATTTCTAGCCTGGAGTACCTCTTTGAGCACTGTTAACTACCTTGATTTCACACACGAATTATTATGTTTTAAATTCATGCAACTAAACGTTTTGGTTAGCTTGCCTTTCCGGCAATCTTGCTTTCTTTGTCAATTATGTAATTTTATATGCATGTGAACAGCCAACCCAAAACCAGCAATAAATCGCCTTAAATAATTTTTTTTTATTTTTATTGAGTTTGAAAAGGCATGTCCTACGCTTTAAACTGATATATACCTTGTCAAAATTGATCAACAATAACCTACAAAAGTAGGATGGGGGGTCGGGTGTCCGGACACTTTTTTTTTGTCTGTGGATTACACTAAAATATGAATCCATTACTTGTAATCATTTTCTATTTTGTTCTTTATAATATTTCCTAACATTTTGTACTAAAAATTGATGAAACTTCGCTGGTGAATTTTTCCAAATTACATTCTAAAATTGATCGTCCGGACACACAACCCGTCCTGATACACAACAACTGGGTATACTTGAATGAATGCAGAAGAAACTTAGCGATAGCTTCAAAGAAAAAGGAGACAACAATGTTTGCAGTTCAGGGTTCAATCGAGCATGAGAGTGCACCCTGTTCAAATCATGGACCTTGGAAGTGAAACTTCCAACCAATCTTCAAAAACTTGTTTCAAAGAAACTCTTGTATTTTGTTTTTTTATACAACTGTACAATATGAAAATTTGACAGTATGAAGAATAAGTTAATTTTGGTTTTGTTTTTTAATGTTTGAAGACCAAATCATTATTTTGGCTATTTGCAGAGAACCTTTCCAGGTGACTTATTGTTGGTTTAGGGGTTGCTGGTCACGTATGGAATTTGCTAATTTTGCGAAGATATAGGTTAAAGGTCAAGTCCACCTCAGAAAAATGTTGATTTGAATCAATAGAGAAAGATCAGACAAGCACAATGCTGAAAATTTCATCAAAATCGGATGTAAAATAAGAAAATTATTACATTTCAAAGTTTCGCTTATTTTTAAGAAAATAGTTGTATGAACGAGCCAGTTCCATCCAAATGAGAGATTTGATGATGTCACTCACAATTCATTTTGTTTTTTTATTGTTTGAATTATACAATATTTCAATTTTTACGAATTTGACGAATAGGACCTCCTTGCCTGAACCACAAAATATTAAAATTATGGAATTCCACATGTTCAAGGAGGAATGAAACTTCACTTCACATGACAATGACGTGAAAATCAAAACATTTCATATTTCATATAATAAAATACAAAAGAAATAGTGAGTGATGTTATCAGTTCCCTCATTTGCATACCGACCGAGATGTGCATGTAACTGTTTTGTGAAATGAAGCGAAACTTTAAAATGTCATAACTTTCTTATTTTACATCTGGTTTTGATGAAATTTTCAGTGTTATGCATGTTGAATTGTTCTCTTTTTATTCAAATCAAGTTTTTGTTGGGGTGGACTTGTCCTTTAATTATGGAAACCTGTATGGCCTATTAATAGTTGGATATCTGGCGAATAAATACTAATGAATTCAACAAATGGCATGTCTTGAATAGCCGAAGTCCTACTTACCAAAATGACTACCACGTAAAATGCGGGTAGATTGAAGAGTGCCATCATGAATTCAACTCCTACTCCGACGAATTCTATCACTCTTTTGAATCACGCTCCCATGCAAGTATCAAAGTGCCAACGAGGCACCAATAAAAAAAAGACTCGAGATCGCCTTCACACGGGAGAAAAACATATTATTCTATATCATAATGAATCAACAATTAACAAATTTCTTGTACCATTAAAACTCTGAATTGCCCATCATAAGCATAATTAGCAATAAATGGATATGGATCTGCTACTTTGGAGAACTTCACAGTTGACCTGAAATGAAGGATCTGTATTTAATACAGATTCTCGGTTCACATATCCTGCGAAGATACAACGTACTTTTGTTTTGGTATCCCCTACACTGTAACAAAATTCTCTGAATTAGTAGTTAACATTAAGTAAAATTTATTATTTGAAATTATTTATCTTTTTTTCAGTAGATTCAACTTGTCTTTTAATTAACTTTATTTACTTGATTTATTTGGGTTCAATATACATTTAGGAAAATTCATGTATTGCTAGCTTGCTTCGATTAATTAACGCCTTATTTAAAAAAGAAATACGTGAATACTCATTAAGAGCTAATAAATGCTAATTTGAAAAAAAAACTGTCACCTTAAAGGGTCCGACCACTTGACCGAAGGTCCGCGAGACCGAGGGCCCGCCTATGCCTATCCTTGAACATCTTGAAGTGGAAATAAGGAAATTTACATCCAATCTAGATCCTGTATACTATGAATAGCTGATACTTTGTAATTGAACAGTTCGGGTTGGGCTTTACCATTATCCACTCATAAATGATGGCTGTAAATTGGACGAGAAGATGGGGGAAGTAAAATAAATTTTGCATCATGAAAAAGAAAAAGGAGATGAGGATTTTGCACTTTCAACTTTGTTTAATTTTTGGCATGTAACTGGTACTGGTAAGCATGTCAAGACTGGCTGACTAGCCCCAATAGGGTTATGTTGCCTTATTGATGAACATATTACAGTGTAATATTAAATGTTAATGATTGTTTTGCCAAGGACTTTTTTACAGATGTTGACTTTTAACAATTTGAATGCTAATGGTAGTCTCGCCTGCATTTTAGATTCTATATAGCAGCGGTGCTGACCTTGAAAACAACTTTTGAATAATTATTCACAATAAACACCATTGATATGATCATGAACTATAAGTTCATTGAGCCTAAAAATTAACTTTGCCCTTGATCATGTGACCTAAAGCTTTTGCAAGACGATCACTTGATACTTGATTACCCTATTTATGTCCATGTTTTATGAACTAGATCCATAAACTGGCAAAGTTATGGCAATTCAACAATTACCCCCAACATTTCCAAAGTTTATTGACATAATGGCGTGTTGGGATCGGTAATTATATTAAGGGAAGCGTAATGAGGAAACTTTGGGGAAAGTTATACAGTTCAAATCACTGGGTAATTAATCATCAGTTACAGTTTACAGTTCACAATATGAAGTACATGAAGATTCAGATATAATAGGAGACGATGAATGTAAAATAATTTAGAAGTATGATATTGTGAAGTTCAGATAATATCTGATGGACGTCTAAGTCTTGAAGTCAGTCAGTCAGGATCAGTGTGGGTTATCTCTTGTAATTCTTCTGTATTGTCTATATCTCTAATGATCAAGAATTCTTATTTATATCATTTGTTTTTGGGGTGTAACTATTTAAGGAGGGAGTGATCTTAACTTGATCTAATTGGTATACCGGTCTGATCTGATTGGTCTATCAAACTTTCTCTAGTATAAGGGGTGTGGTGACGCTTTGTGCAAGTGACTTGGGCTGGAAGTATGATTCATATTTCTTCCATGAAGTTAGCTGACGTCACTGAGGGTTGGTATTTTTATGGTCAAGGATTAGGAGTTAAATGGTATTGGGGGTTTGGGATTCTTAGATGACATTGGGGAGTTTGTAAACAAGTGAGGTGAATGACTGAAAGGATAACAGGAAGTTTGACCTTGACCATGTGACCATAAACTCAGGCAGGAATTTAAGAGGTACACCGATATACCGTTGATGATCACTTGATTACCCTCAGTATGTCCAAGTTACATCTAGATCTATATACTTTAAGTTATGGCATTTCAAAAACTTAACCTTGGTTGTACATGTATGTTACGCACTTGACTAACCCAAATGCCACACACGTGACCTGACATCATGATATAAAATAGTAGATCATAAAACAAAATAGAGCGATTATTCCTATTCAGTGGTATTTCTTAATTAGATTTCCATGATTCATACATCATAAGCAGCAATAACAGGAATTTCAAAATGAAATTAAACTTTCAAAATCATGCTTCTGTGTGAAGTCACACGCGTGACCCCCCTATTTTAAACTCTGACCTTCAACCTGCACATTTCAGACAGCAACAAATATTTCCAAATTATAGCTGACTAAACATGTTACTGTGATATAACCTTTGAATGACTAAATCGCTGATTGTTTTAGAGTTATAAACAATTAAAGTCCAGATTTGTCATACATTCGGTCACCCACGTGACCAAGAGCTGCCCTTTAGTAGATGTTTGATAGCCATACTCTCACTACTAAGGATCCCTGGTTGTCCGTTTTCTTACAGTCTTAAGTGCAAATTTGGTAGTCCTCAGTTTGGTGATCTAAACATTCCATCATTACTTGTTCTTTGAATCGTTTAGTGAAAAAAGGTACGATAAAACATTTGTAAATATTGAAAATATTTATAAACGAACGTATCCAATCCATCATACACAGGCATTGCAGTAAAGCAATAAACCTATGTTAAAACACTTCTAACGGTAAATGATGTACACCTGCGTTATAGTCAAATCGAGTCAAATTTCCGATTATTTACTCAGTTATTTATTTGTAAATTAGTATTCAAAAATTATCCACCCTATTTGGTTTTAGACAACGGAACAGTCTGCGAACTTGGACTCGATAGGTTTCTCTGCTGTAATAGAATATCAACGCATTCCACCAAACTCGATTCATGTACAAAAGGTGGAATGTAATATAGAGTTTATAATTTTCCAGGTATCCAGTTATTTGCATGGCTTTGTAGAAGGCTTCTGGTAAGAATCCGAGAAAGAACGCACCTGACAACAGAATAGCCAGTTTGACTGCCTTCCACTCGGTGGGTTGACGCTGGGGAACTGTCGCCACGTTTCCTTGGAATGGTTCGATGTCTGCTTTCGGAAGAGTTCCTTTGGTTGGGGATTGGAGAACTCCAGGCTTGGTGTCAATATAGTTAAGAGAACGCTGGTCAGAGACACCGACCAAAGATGATGGCTGGGTGGATGCGTTTTGTTGGTCCGTCTGAAAACTTTTGCTTGAGGTATTGACTGACGTGCCCTCTTGGAAATGGTTCACCTGAGAGGTAAGCACATTCATGACATTCGGCTGGTCCAGTGACGTCATTGTTAGGTCTGACACACCTGAAGATCTGTTCTGCGTTACTCTCGTCATCAAGTTAGATGTGACTGTTGCCGGGGAAGCCATGCTCTGGCGGGTTTTGATGGTCTTCGAGTGACGTCGTGTGATGCAGGCAATATGTGAGTGTAGGCAGATGATCGTCACAAGGAAGAGGGCCAACCAACAGGACGTGACTATTAGATCGTTTGACACGTTGCCGCCATACTTTGATGGCGCCCAGTCACACGCTCCAGTGTACAGATCAAAGGTGATATTAGGCTTCCTGGATGAAAACAACAGCGACACGGGGCCCTCAAAAATAATCTGACCCAGAGTTGATGCTGTGACAATAACCAAACGGGTTTTAGTTACGATTTGCTCATACCTGAGAGGTCGAGTCACGTAGATATGCCTATCAATGGCAAGAAGAAACAAACAAGTACTTGTAATCCTTGGATATGTATTCCATACTAAGGTAAAAATCAAGCAAAATGTTTCCCCGAATACCCATCGAAGCAGGAAGAACCCCGGGAAGGTGAAGAATGCCGTCAAGGAACTGCATATGTCGGTTACAAATGCCATGTTGTAGAATACCTTGCTCGCAAGGCTGGTTCCTGGTAGACAGGGTAAGATGATGATGTTGCAGAGGTTGGTCAGAATTCCTGCAACAGAAGCTACGGATATGACGATTGCTTCGAAATATAAGACACCGATGGGCGCGGGTGAGGTCTCATCGAATGACCCATTCACTCTCGGTAGTATCACGGACATTGTCGGTCTTAGTTCGATTCTTTTTTATGGGATAATGTTAATGGGAGATGACAAAGATATATTTTACTTTAGAGGTATTCTTTAAGAGTTTATCCCTTTGACGTTGTATATTTCAGGTCACGAACACATTCCCCTGGTCATTGTTATTATCTCTAGTTTAAAAATCGTTTTTTGCCAAGCCTCTAATTTTCTTGTTGATCATGTTGATTATGTCTTTATTTCAACGAGCACTTGACAATGTAACCTTCTTAATGAGTATTCACAACATGTTCTCCAATCGTTAACCTGAAAGGATGGTTTTCAGCTTCCGGTTATCACCTGAATAGATATCTGTATCATCCTCATCCGATGTGATGACGTTGAAATAAGAGTGGTGATAATTGCTCTTTATCTCATCTCCAACAATCTTTAGAATAACGCGATAAAGCTTCGTGATGCTAGCTCAAAATATGAATCAAAATTAATATAGGTCATTGTTTCCAAGGGAAAACAGGCAATAACAAGTGATGATACGATTCCTTTTCGTTCCTCTAATCGACAATGACTCCTCGTGATGATACTGTCTAAATATTTGATTTAAAAGCCTCGTAATTACCAGCTCCCTCCGAGTATTGTTCACAATTAAATCTATGAGCATGATGAGAGAGAAGGCATGTGACCTTCAGGGGGTATGATTTACTGATGCTTTAATGTAGATTATTCGTTTCCACTGTTGAAACCACAATAGGCAGCAATCGCGTAGGACTATGAAAATTGTACGTGCACTCTCCTACCATGATTGTCAATTAATTCGAGTTCTGCTCAGAAAGATGCGTAAGGATGCAGAGGCTCTTACCTCCCTGTGAGTAGGTCCAGTACAGTAACAATAAACGCTGTTTAAAACTCTTTTACATTGTTTTTAGCGATGTACTCTTCGTAGGAACCCAAAAAGGAGAATTTATATCTAATCTTCAATAAGTTAGACATGATTGTATAATATTGTTATTACTTTCTTTAAAACTGCTAAATGTAAACATGCAGGGTAGTATAGAAATGTAAAACACTGTATTTATGAAAAATTTAAATCTCACAATCGGACATCTACCCTTTCAAGCCTAATTTATGTAAAAAAATAAAAACTTAAACATGAAGTATGCTTAAATGAATCGATAAATTAACACAATGAAATTCATTTCAATCCATTGAATGAAGATCCTCTCATCTCTTGAAAAATATGTAAATATTTATAGCTGAGATTTATTGTTTCCCTTTGATAATTTCATTACGAACCCCTCATACTTTAGGAAATCATAAAAATATAAGCGACACCATTGAACAGTGAATTTTTGAAAGTCATATTTTTCCTCAAAGGTTTCATGCAAAGACCCTTCCTTCTTAATTCCTCTATATAATGACATTTTGCCCTTATCAAAAAAAATTTTGCTTTTTAATCAGATGCTGTGTCGAACTCGCCTTTCTCGCATTGACAATTTTAGATCCGTTTGCCTTCTTGCAATAACTTATAAATCTAATAAGCTTGGGCTCGATTGACCCCCATTCAATTACTGCATTATTAGGAGCTACAACGCTCAAATCAAAGATGGCACTTTGCCTTAGAAGTCCCTTTTCTCTCATTGTCAAATTGGGATGAACTTGGTATACATGGAAATGCTGCATTAGCGTAATTGATGGTTATTAACAAAAAGAGACATCTTTTGCCGGAGATCCTTCTTTTCTATTCGCAATCATGCGAGTGTGGTCCTCCAAACACTTTTTTTTAGAATCATGTGGACAAATACATTTCGACCATCTCCATGAAAAAAAAGAAGTGAGACAAATAGAGTTATCAGAGGAGTAAATCGAAATATATGGTATGAAAGGGAGGGGATGGGAGTTAAAAACGCACAGAGGAGGGAGAGAGATGCAGAGATTGAACAGAAAGAGTGGGGTGTTAGAGAGTGAGGTAGGGATAGAAGGGAGAAGGGAAGGAGCAAGAGACATATCGAATAATGCATCATCATCCGCCATTTTAAAGTGGCGTCAACGTTGATCTAATACACACGGATTTTAGGCCTACGTGGTGTTGGCGTGGTTACTATAATTTCAGGGAGTTTTAAGATAATTATCTCGTAATTATCTCGTAATTAAGGCTGTCACAACGAAATAATGGATTGGTGACTCCTAAAAAGAGGCCTTTTATAGCTTCTCACGTATCCATTAAACCGATGACAAGTCCATTGACTCAGCTTCCACATCATAATGATTTCAGGAGTGTGAGTTTTGAATGGAGTATCCTTTATAAAAAAATAATGTTTTTACTCAATTGACTCTCCGGAATATATCGACGTCATCGACAACCCTTTTCATAAAAGCGCCTAAATATTTATTTTCTGTGTCCTTGTCTTCCTGTTTGTGCCTAGCTAGGCTCTTTTACCTTTGGAAATGAATGAGTTGATTGTTTTTCTATAAGTAATGGAAAATGGTGTGTCAGATTTACTGAGTATATCTGACACATCATTTTCATTGGTTATTGAGTTCATGGCTTATGATTCCATCCAACAGACCCATGTTTCCCTTAATTATTTGATTCTTGATTTTCAGTACGACAGTCGCAAATCACAGATTTTTAGAATAAAAATTAATAAAAGGAAATGACGATAGAAATGGAAGTTAATAATTGTTCCCACTCTAGCATCAAGGTGATGTTTTTTTGTTTTGCGTCTTCTTTTCATTATTGTTCGCTAGACAGGAGAATCAACGAGAAAATCGAGAAAAAAGGAGTGACATTACTTCTTTCGAGGGGCGTGCCTTTGTGAGAACCTTGCTGGTCCTTTCTTTATCCATATACGGTATTGTTATAATAGATGATAGCTGCTCAAGACGCTTATAAGATGAAATGTCTGGCAATATACGTAATTTTGAAATATGCACACTGTGAAAAAAAAAAGTAAATTTACGTTGGTCATTTTTTTGTTGGGTAATATATACGTTGGTTATTGTTTTGTTGGGCATTATGTGCCCAATACTTAGGCAAATTTTTACTCTGCCGCTGCCAAAATACAGATGTCCAATTGTTGGGCTAGTAATTGCCCTGCTGAGTGGTAAATGTTGCGAAACTTTACGATCACGAGTTGCGCTTGCAGCATGCTACACACGGTCGATAAGATATGGAGGAGCTTCTAGATGACTGGGGGCTGGGGAGCCTCGCTGAATCTTTCATAGATGAGTTGCTTAAACGTTTTTTTAATTTTTTTATTTTGGACTTTACGTTAAGCATAATTTGTAAGGAATTTGTCAGAATAGGCCTACATACATGACATATATCTGACGCTGTTTTGTTTTTGCTTCACTCACTTGAGATATGCACTTGCACTTGTATGCAGCGTTATTGTGCATGCAAAGCACTTTCGGATAAGGTCTCCGGATCGACACGGACCAGGTACACGAAGTGAGTGTAGGCCTTGCCCAGATGTTGGGTTAATAACTTTATTAAAAAGTTGGGCAAATTAATGTCCCCCAAAATGTAGTTCAAAATATTACCCAACAGTTGGGCACATTAATGCCCCAACAACGTTGGGTAAAATATTGCCCAGTAGTTGGTAGGGTTGACTATCGGCCCAACGTTGGGCAAAATATTGGGTAAAATATTGCCCAATTTTTTCACAGTGCATTAAACAGTGAGTGTTAAATCAATTGGTAATATAACGAAGAGTGTTTGACACCTCAATGGGGTAACAAATAGCTAGTAAAAAAATCGAATAAATACCTGACCACTCTGTCGATAGGAATGATTTGGGGTTGAAAATAATATATGATAAGACCCTTTTTTAAACTAGAAACGTGTGAACGCAGAATTGGGGATAGACTAAAAAAAGACTTAAATAAAATCGCACAATGTAATCATTGCATCTACTTCTCCTGCTTATCTTGCGTTTTGATACATTGCTATGCTTTGCACTACTCAAAATTTGTGACTAATTTCGCCACTGCACATACACACATAAGCAGTCACATTCATGTATACCTACGCGAGCACACACCCTCACCCACTCACGCGCATCAACTAAAACCAACACACAACGCACAGACGGGCGTTATTACCCCTCGTTATACACACACGTGCACTAATTAGTCCACAATAGACTTTGATAAAGTAGAAAATTTATGCACACATTGTTAGAAATGTCCCTTTTCCCCACCTTAACTGAGTAGAGAGAGCTTTATTACACAAAATAAGTTCATTATAAAAAGATCCCCCCTCCCCCGAACAAAAAAGTACAAATAAATACACAAATAAATAGATACATAAAACTGAATTGATTATGATATCAATTATGATGAGGATGATGATAAAGATGATTTAATTGGATTTGATTTGACTTTATTTTACATATTTCACAAGTACAACAACCAGGGTGACCAGGCGTCCCGTATTTCCCGGGATCGTCCCGTATTTTCCTCCTGTGTCCCGGCGTCCCGACAAACCCTTCCCGGGACGCCTATTTGTCCCGTATATCAGAATATTGAACAAAGTATACTATAATTCATACGTAGAAAAGTGAAGAATTTTCATCAAATAACCAACAGATTACGAAGCAGAGATAACAATAAAATCGATACCTGTTAACTTTTGGAAGTTCTGCGGTGATTTTCTTGCTACCCAATACATTGCAAACGAACTGGCCTCTTGCCTGTGTGTGGCAGGTTACTATAGCTAGGCATGTTAGATCAGAGCAGATTCTCAATGGTTCCAAAAAATCCCACATGATAAACAGTTTTTCCACCCAAAATATCACAAAATCGGCAGGAAATTTGTATAATTATGTCGGAGGAGAAAATTATTGAGTTTTCATAACTACTAACTAGTTTGCTTAACAAATTTTCGGCATTACTCCTATTTGTTTAAGATCAGTATGCTCGATCTGTAATGAAAATCATAAGATCAGTATGCTCGATCTGTATGAAAATCATAAGTCAGAAAAAATTGGAACCAGTGGGATTCGAACCTGCCATCTACTGCTTTCCGGGCAGCGACTCAACCACCAGGCTATTCTGGTTCACGGCTAAGCCACGATGAACTGGAATTCAAATACCCTCGATCCTCTTCTTTCTGACTCATTACTATTCAAATGCCGTCCGCCGTGGACAATAGATAGTAAATTAAGAGGCTTTTTATAGTTTACTAACTAGTTGTTTCAGTTTTCGTTTCGAGTCTTGTTGTGATCGGTCCCCGGATCGGTGCGAACTCGTAATGGGATGAGAGATGCCTGTGAGTGATGCTGTGAAGTTTGACAATGTTTTGTTTTGAACTTTGTTCATTTCTAAAACATTTTAGTTTTTTGAACTTTTTAAAATATATTTAAAACCAAAAATATCATCATAGATTTTTGTTAAAATGATTGGATTTCTTTTGTTTGCTTGAAGTTTGAACTATTTCCCCTTCCTTTTTTTCGTTTCCTTTCTTTTCTATCCTTCTTTCTTCATCCTTCTATCCTCCCTGCTTGCCTTTTAGTTCCATTTATGTTTATTTCCAATCTTTCCTATCTTTCTTTTTCTGATCCTTTCTCTCTGTTCACTGTTTGTCTTTCCTTCTATCTCTTACTTTCCTTTTTTAGAAGTTCCTTGTTTTTATTTCCTTCATTCTCTCTTTCCTTAAAGTTAAAGTCCACCCCAGAAAAAAATGTTGATTTCAATAAATAGAGAAAAATCAAACTAGCAAAACGCTGAAGATTTCATCAAAATTGGATGTAAACTAAGAAAGTTATGACATTTTAAAGTTTTGCTTATCTTTCACAAAACAGTGATATGCACAACTCAAATGAGACAGTCGATGACGTCCCTCACTCACTATTTCTTTTGTTTTTATTGTGTGAATTATACAATATTTCATTTTTTATAGATTTGACAATAACGACCAACTTGACTGAATCATATAGTATTTAACAATACTCATTCCGAATGTTCAGGCTGGAATCAATCGTTGTTTCACTTGACAATGAGGAGAAAAAGAGAATATTCCCTATTTCATAACATAAAATACAAATGAAATAGTGAGTGGATGATGTCATCAGTCTCCTCATTTGAATATCCACCAGGATGTGCATATAACAGTTTTGTGAAATAAAGCAAAACTTAAAAATATAACTTTCTTATTTTACATCCGATTTTGATGAAATTTCAGTGTTATTCTTTTTGGATTTTTCTCTTTTTATTAAAATCAGCTTTTTGTTGGGGTGGACTTGTCCTTTAAACTTTTTTGCTTCCTTCTCCGCTTTCCTCCTCTTTTTCTTTTTGTTATTTCTCCCCTTCCATTATTTTCTTTCTTTTTTCATTCTCTCATCCCTTCATTCTTTCCTCCCTCTCTTTTATTCATCCTTTCTTTCTTTCATTCATTCATTCTTTTTTTCTATTTTTCCCTTTCAATTCTTTTCCCTTATTCTTTCTTTCCTCACCTCCAGTTTTCTTCTTTCTTTCATTGTTTCTTTCTTTCAAGGAAAGACGGAAACCTTTTTTCTTTCTTTTATTCTTTCTTTCATCCTTCTCTTATTCTAACTTTATTTCTTTTCCCTTTTTTTCTTGTTTCCTTAATTTTCTTTACTTCATTTTTTCTTTTTTTTCCTCACAATATATCTTTTCTTTCTCTCCTTCATTCTTTCATGCACCTTCTCTTCCTTTTCTTTGTATTTTTTTGCAAGTCTAACACTGTGTATCCTTATTTGTTGATTTTTATATTATTATTATGACCTGGCCCGGTCGATCCGCTCGTGCAGCGTGCTTTGTCGATTGTCCCGTATTTCATTGTGTGAAATCTGGTCACCCTGACAACAACAACAACATGAGAAAATATCAGAAAACTCATGAGAATACAAATCAGACAACGCATAACAATTCAAATTAAAGAAAATAGCGATTTGGAATTAAAGAACATTTAAAAGAGTGAAATATGAGGGAGCCTGCATAAAAAAGCAAAGCTTGTTAAGTCTGCAGGATCCAGAAAAAAATATCAGTCTTAATGAGGAGAGGACAGGTAAGTAAATTGATTATAACAAAGTAATGCCAAAATGTGACGATTGTGGATAAGTAAGGAATCCAAAATTATAAATAAAAAATAGTCTACCACTCTTTATCACTAATCACTATTATTTATTACTCATTACTCAGCCAGAGCGTAGTGACAAAGTACATGTATTGGACAATAGTTGCTGACTATCCGTCTATGGCCTTTTTTAAACGCTCGAACAACCTTGGCTACTGTCATATTTTGAGGAACCAGACCAGTTACCAAAGATTGGTTGAATATAAAAGTCAAGGGAGTTAAAATTTCATTAAAGACATGTTTTATGACACAATTCGTAAGTTCGTCACATCCAGGAATTTTTTTAGGATTTAAATTGTATACAATATTTTTAATTTCAAATTCAGTGATCGGAGCAGGGAAGTGTTAACACTTCCCTGATCAGAGTAAGGAAAATGGTATTAGGGTTGAGAATTTTTTTTAGAAAGTATTGGAATCTTTTGTCAGGTTCAAGGAAATTATGGCAAAGAGTGGCACCAATATGAAAAAAATAGTTGTTAAACACGTCAGCTATATCTGCAGGATTAACAACCGCTACATTATTAATTACAATTTCTTTAGTGAACTTCTTCTATTTCTTTGTGTGTAAAACATTTTTCATCACTTTCCACGTAATCGATGCATTATTCTAATGCTTACTAAATTGATTAGCAAAATACTGTTTTGGGGCTTAACGTAACAGGGATGTAAGAACGTTCCGATAACGAATATATTTTCGTTTTAAATTACTATTTTCAGGATTCTTTTTGTATTTACAATATAAATCGTTTTTTACGATTTATTGACTTCAGGAGAGATTTAGAAACCCATGGAAGTCTGGTATTTTTTTATAACTAGATAGGGAAAATGTTCTTAGTGGTATGGTTTCTTAATAAATCGACATAAATATGTCTATAATCTTGTCAAAACAAACATTTACGTCGTGTATATTGTATATTTCACTCGAGTCAACCAATGCCAATCTCTCCCGAAGTCTAATAATACTGCCATCCGATAAGTCACGAAATGCATGTTTAATATTGCTATCATTAGAGAGTCTATCAAATACAATTTCAATAAATATTGGGAAATGGTCGGATATATCCGATACCAAGATGCCAGATGATACATGTATATGGGAAAAATCGTTAACAAAAATATTATAAATTAAGCATTTAAGGTTGACGACGTATCTGTAATCCGTGTGGGTTTTGTTACGAATGAAATTTTTAAAAAGTTGGATAACATCATATCTATAAATTCTTGATTACATGGGGTATTATGATCTAACAAGTTCAAATTAAAGTCTCCCATTATAAAAACATTTTTATTATTCAAAACATGCACTGACTTTCAAAGTTAATTAGTGACAGACTTTAATCTGACCACAAGGCTTGCAGTAAAGTTGAATTTTTATTAATCAGGTTTACCAGTATATTTAATTTTCTTTTCATAAGAGAAAACTATAAACAACCTCACTGCTGGCATAGTTGACATTATTTAGATGTGTTACCAGTGTTATTATTTTTTTGTCATTATGCAGAGTCAGCCAGTCTTTGCGACAAGATTCCATAATGCTTTTAGCATTGAATCCCTCTAGGAAGGAAGCCCACATTTACTAAGATATGTAAATTAGAATTGATCATGTTGTTTTTGACATCGCTTGACCATCCCATCTAGTATCTTGTTAACTTGTTCCCTGTAGCTCCGCTTCATTATCATGTAATGAACGACAACATTATCATGTAATGAACGACAACATGCTCTCGTAGGTGACACACGCGTATTTTTGAGCTCCCGAACATTGTACCGCTTTAAAGATATGAAATAGATCTGAGATGAGCAACAGGTCCTACAACCTTAGACACCCACCAAGACTTCATCATCACCAGAAAGTGACCAAGAAAGCGAAGAAAAAAATGGATTCTACATCGAATTCTGCTTCAGAAAAAGTACTTGAACCTCAAATTCTTCATACCAATGAGGGTGCCTTAACGCAACTACACGCAAACGCCGACGACCTTGGCGGGAATAGTCACGTGACCGCAGATCCCGCGATCCCGCCCAATTCGGATCAACATAAGCAAAGCGACTCAACTGGGAGCAATCTTATCACCGAAATGAAGGGATTATTCGCCAAACTTTCTGCCGATATGAGCCAACGCTTCGATTCTGTTTCGGCTGACATTGCTGAGTCTAGGAAGGCGATTGAGGGGCTGAGAGAGTCGGTAGACTTCAATTCGGGTAGGATTGATCAAGTAGAAAAAGAAAAATTGCCCAGGTTGAAAGAGGAGATTGATTCAAAAACTAAACTATTGGAGGAAAAGATAACTCTCTTAGAAATTCACGAAAGAAAGCAAAATCTTTTGGTGTATGGAGTCGGGGAGCGGGGCATTAATGAGAATGTGTATGAAACTGTTTATGACATCTTTGTTCATTTTATGAAAATCTCGAGAACTGAAGCTGTCCGGATTCCCCTCGTAAATTCACATCGTCTGCCTGCCCCCCAACGAGCTAGTAACCAGCCCACGATTCGACCAATTATCATACGATTCGTCAGAATGGCGGATCGCGATCGCTTATTGAACGCGTATGAGCAGTCTTCAAGGCAACGCCCCAAGCAGGCTGATGACATGCCTTCTACGAGCCAGGACCCTACTCGAAACATCCCCCAGGCCGCGACCACGCCAGGGACGTCCGATCAGATGACCACACCCGATGAACAATTCTCCCGTGTCACCATCAGAACGGATCTCCCACCCGCCATGAAAAGGGAACGTGGACGCCTCGCTGCAGCTGCATTCAAGCTCCGCAGAGAGGAACGTTTGTCTACAAGAATCCGCATAAACGGAACGAAGATTTTCCTTCAAACTAGGCAACCAGCATCTGGGACATCGACTCGACCCGGAAAGTGGACCAACTTCGAAGTTAAGTAATCTTGTCTTTAATAATTATGTAATAACTTCTTCACAAATTATTTTCGAAGAATTTCCAGTTTTATATGCCAAACTTTAAACTGCTAAAAATTATTGAATTTTCTTCACAAATTATTTTCGAAGAAATTCCGTTTTATACTGTATGCCGAACTAGTCTACCAACCTGATCAAAGTTATCGAAATCATAAACAGAACACTGGATTTTCAGATCATTATAATGTATTCACTTCTCAGGATTTATAAATTACCTTTTTCAAATTTGATGAAATGACAACCGATCTGAGAGTGTTTGAGTGTCATGTTTTTATATAGGCCTACCAATGTTTCATTTGCTGTACATTCACACTATCTACATGGAATTGCAAATGGCCACGATCCCCGAGGAACGCGGACGTCTATCTTGCTGTAGCTGCATTCAAGCTCCACAGCGAGGAAAATCTGTCTACAGGAATCCGCATAAACAGAACGAAGAGATTTCCTTCAAACATGGCAACCACTGCATCTGAACATTGACAAGACCTGTGAAGTCAAGTAATCTGTCTGTCATACATAATTTCTCCACAACTTATTTTCGAAGAAATCTCAGTTTTAAATGCCGAACTATTTTATTGAACTGGTCAAAACTGTTGAAATCATGAACAGAACAATATAAAAATGTTCAGGTCATTATAATATATTAACTTTTTCAGGATTTCTGAATTACTCTATTTGAAATTCGATGAATTGCCAACATGTAATTCTACCAATGTTTCCATTTGCAGTTCAATTTTACTTTATATTCTATACATGGGATCACAAATTGTCATGATTTAAGTATTCAATGATGCAGTTTATATGTTTTTTTTTTCAACTATGAGTTGTGTTAATATTTGTTGATCATTCCAATTGACATTCAATGCATGGTCATTTGTTTTCATTTTTTTTTATTTATTTTGTTTCATTTGTTTCCATGTGTTCAAATACGTCGTGTTAATGCCATTGTTAATGCATGTATCCTAGATATCTTGAAAAGGTTTTGCTTTCCCCGTATTTAGGCAAAAATAAGATTATTTTTTGGTTGTTGTCCTCAACCGACAGACCCTCTGAAAATGGAACTATGAATTATAGCTTTAAAAAACTACTTTGGAAGGTTTTTGACAGTTATTTCTGCCACCCCCCCCCCAAAAAAAAAAAAAGGTTTCAAAATAATAAATATTTTACGAAATTAATTTTTTTCCGACCAAAAATTGCAAATCATTCTTAAATAAAAACCTTTTTTCCGACTAAAAATTTCACTCATTGGACAACCAAAAAATTGTTCTTATTTCGATTAATTTCGTTGTTTGCTTATTTTCAGTTCATGCAAACAAGGTTCCTCGGTTGAACTCTTTTCGCAAAATGAAATTATGATAAAGATTTGCCGACCTTTGCGGCATACTTTATTTTAGATCCAAAATGTTCTATTACGCTCTTCCTGAATTGATGACGGGTGAAGGAATTGATCTTGTCATTGTTTGCATGTGCAAACCTTTTGATCAGCTTTTCACTGCTCGCAGTGAAAATACTCAAGCTGAATACAAATACTCAAGCAATGACCATTTGTTAATTCATCCTTTTGGCCTGTTCAAGGTCTAATGATGAGGTCGTACTGAATTATTCTTTCGTTTTTGTTTTTCTCTTCCCACACGTGCTATTACGTAACATTCATTCTCGTTGCACAGAATGACTTCGTAAGTGGTATGCGTTTTGTTGTGCATTTGTTTATTTTGATTAGTTTAATTCTTTGTAGGTGTCTGTTACGTTTGTGAATATCCCTTTATTATGGCATGCTCATATACACAGATTCGCTAGGCATGTGGAACACTTAATACAATTTATTCTCATGTAGGTACGGTTCTTCTTAAATTGATGGCTAGGCAAAGGAGTCTGGCTGCACTTCATGATTTCTTAGGATTAAAACTATTTTGTTTGGCTCTTCGGCTCGTCGTATTTTATTTTTATTCTCATGAGTGTTCCGGAATGGTTGGCATCTCCGGTGCAAACGATCAGGGAGACAAAATTGAATACCTTACTGATTTACCAAGGCAATGACCGTTACCTTACCTTTTGATAATTCATGTTCTATCACAGCTCTAATGACAAGCTTCATAAATGTTGGCAAGTATTCATTATATCGTCACGCCTACTTAATGAAGTATAATTATTGATGTATTTACTCCTATACTCTGAAAGCTGTATATGAACCTCCCTATATGCATCTATGTATTTTTATTTTTTTATTTGTTCGCTTATTTATTTCCATCTGTTTTCATTTCTTCGTGGCATGCTAAATGCATCTGTTGTATGGCAGATTTGTTGGCCATTACGGAATACTTAATTAGATTTTCATCTAGGTAGCACAAATTAAATGTATTCGTCCTTTATGGATGGCGTAATTGTTTAATAAATTTAGCGGGTTGCGTTCTCTTAAGACACTCAGTTTTACTTTTTACTGTTTGAAATTATCTTAACTATCCTTATCCTTTTTTTTCTGTTGATTTCTTTTATAAACAAATCTCGTTTTCAATAAAAAAAAAAATAGAAGAAAACTATCTTTAACAGATCAAATCATTCTTAGATTTTTTTTTCGACAGTTCTTAGTTGTCGTGATAATTTTTCCAATAATTGTTGCATGTTATAAAAAATTAACTTTGTTCTTGTTCTGTTCTTATGTTCGTAAGAGTCAGTTGATATGAGTATATTGATAGTGTATATATTGTAGTTAGTGCAAAGTTGTCATATATTTGTTTCACTATGACGTTGAAGAAGATACAATTTTGTTTCTCCCCTTTCACTTGCAATCTCCTCTCTCTCTCCCCTTCCTTTGTTTCCTACATTAAGTATTAATTCATAATGTGTTTCCTTTACATCTACAAAAATCTCATTTTTTTTTCTGTCTGCTTTATTGAAAATATATTTCTTAAACTTCGTTTACTACCAGGGAGCTCAAATTTCGTGTTTTTTGTAATGATGTATTACGATTTCTCATACCTGAGTCATGTGTTTTTCAATCCTGCGAAGATCTTTTTTAATTCATATGTTTTTGTAAATGTTATGTGTTTGTATTCCGTTTGTATCTGTTCACATTTACATGTTTTGTTTTGTCTTACCTTTTTCTTTCATACCCTCGCCGGAATAGTAGGTCTATACTCTGAATCACCTCTCCAGGATACTGTGCTTTATCATATTTGTTGTATTTTCTACCCGTCACAAAACGCTCGTATTATCAATGGTTTAAATGGATACATTACATAATCATTTAGCGTTTAATTCTCTTCCAGATGATCAATACGACGATGCTATAGCCAATTCCTTAACTGAGTATATTTCTAACGAGCAATTTAAAAACATTTTGTGCAATAATAACGATAAAAATATATTTTCTTTATTTCATTTGAATATTAGAAGCATTAATAGACACTTTGATGATTTTCAATTGCTCTTAGATAATTCATCTCAATGTCTTCCCTCTGTAATTGGGCTCACTGAGACTTGGTTGTCCACGAATCCTAACCCACCTTTTGCCTTATATGAACACGATTTTATTTTCAATAGTCGGATAGAAAAGTCTGGGGGCGGTGTTGGCCTATACGTTTCAAAAAAATATTCTTTCAACATTTGCAAGGATGTTACTATAATGAATGATATCTTAGAATCCCTTTTTATTGAAATCCAATTGCCAGGCCGGAGAAATATGATAATTGGTGTAATTTACCGCCCTCCAAATAGCAATAACATTGACTTCCTGTCATCCCTCAGGAATATTTTGCATAATCCAGTAATGAATAATAAAGATTGTTGTATAATGGGCGACTTCAATATCAACTTACTAAAATATAATAATGAAAGTTCATGTCATGATTTTTTAGAAACATTTTTATCAAATGCATTCTTTCCTCTTGTTACTAAGCCAACTCGTGTCACTAATGTATCGGCAACATTGATTGATAATATCTTCAGTAACATTATTCCGCATCCCAATTCATATGTCATACTGTCTGATATATCTGATCATTACCCAATTTTCTCTCAGTTTACTCTTTCTAATTTAAGTAGTGGTGGACAGCCTCCCAAATTAAGACGTCAAGCTTCCCCTGAAAACATAGCTAGACTCGGAGCGAGTTTAGAACACGTAGACTGGTCAAATGTCTACAACACTGATAATGTTAATAGTTCGTACAACATATTTTTAGATATTCTGAATAAAGAACTAGATGCGTGTATTCCCCTTCAAAAATGTCAAACAAATTATAAAATTACTCCTAGACTTCCCTGGATATCGAAATCTCTTTTAAAGTGTATAAATAAAAAGAATAAATTGTACTACAAATACAAATCCGAATTTACAGATAGAACAAAACAAAAATATACTTCATATAAGAATGCTTTAACCAGAATTTTGCGTTTTGAAAAGAAGAAATATTTTACAAGTCGCTTAGAGTTGTATAAACGCGACATGCAGAATACCTGGAAAGTCCTCAAACAAGCTATGAATTTAACCAAAAACAAAAATGAAATTACTAAGATAAAAAGAGATAATGATGTAATCGATAATCCCAACCTAATTGCTAACCTGTTTAATACACATTTTTCCTTAATTGGTGAGAAGTTAGCACAAAAAATACCTACATCAAATAAATCTTTTAGAGATTTTTTAAATCCTCCAAATTCAAGCTCTATTTTCTTTGTTCCAACTCACAGGAATGAGGTAATGGATATTGTTTCTCATTTAAATAACAAAAAGAGTTCTGGTTTTGATAGTATCAACAATGTTATATTAAAGGGGATAATACCTTTTATTGTTGATCCACTCGTACATATATTTAATTTGTCTTTTTTAGATGGGATAGTGCCAAATACGATGAAGATAGCAAAGGTCATTCCATTGTTTAAAAAAGGCGACAATCAAGATGTGAACAATTATCGCCCTATATCTTTATTGTCATCCCTCTCAAAAGTTTTAGAAAAATTGATATATAAAAGAACAATTGCTTTTTTAAATGATCATGATATTTTTTGTGAAAATCAATATGGGTTTAGAGCAAAACATAGTACAAATCATGCGTTATTATCACTTGTTGAAAAGGTAGCCCATGCTCTCGATTCATCTTCTCATATGGTTGGAATACTCCTGGACTTCTCCAAGGCCTTCGACACTATCAACCACAACATTTTACTTCATAAACTTTCACATTATGGTATACGTGGGAAGGCTTTGGAGTGGTTCAGGAGTTATCTTTCCAATAGAAAACAATATATTTTTCTGAATGGCTGTTCCTCTGAATTGCGGGATATTACTTGTGGTGTCCCTCAAGGGAGTTTGCTAGGCCCTCTATTGTTTATTATCTATATCAACGATTTTTATAGATCATCAGATATGGCATCTTTTATATTATTTGCTGACGATACAAACTTGTTTTTCTCTCATTCAAATCCAAACACCCTTGTTGAAATTGTGAATACTGAACTAAAAAACATTACTCAGTGGATTCGAGCAAATAGATTATCTCTAAATTTAGAAAAGACCAAATATATCCTTTTTAGTAATTCAATTGATGCCTTACCAGCTGATATAGTTTTTGATGACACTCCCTTAGAAAAGGTATTATATTCTAAGTTTCTTGGTGTAATAATTGACAATAAGCTTTCATGGAAGATTCATATCGATAATATTTCTAAAAAGATTTCACGCAACATAGGTATACTAAATAGACTAAAGATCCAACTTCCACCTTCTGCCTTACTAACATTATATTTTTCTCTAACATTACCGTATTTGAATTACGGCTTACTTGCTTGGGGCAACGCTCACCAAACTATCTTAGACAAACTTTTAATGTTGCAAAAAAGAGCGGTTAGAATTATTAATCAAGTAGATTTTCGTGCTCATACTGATCCACTTTTCTATGATAGTAGTATTCTGAAAGTAAAAGATTTATATCTGCTTCAATTAGGTCAATTTATGTTTAAGTATACTAACGATTTGTTGCCAAATTCTTTCGAGAATATGTTTTTAAGAAATCGCGCAATTCATTATTACCCAACGAGACGATCAGAAGAGTTTCATTTGCCTTTGCTTAGAACTCTCTTCGCTAAAAATACGTTTATATATGAAGGTCCAAACCTCTGGAATTCCTTTTCTGATTACTTAAAAAATTCTCCTTCTTTACATGTATTTAAAAAAAGATTGAAATTATCGTTACTCTTAAAATACAAAGATTAAGTTATTGTTCCTGCTACGCGCGCACCCATACATTATCTGTCCTGATCATCTGAATGATTTTGCATTATCACTCTTGCTTTCTTTTATTATTTATTCCATACGCGCAGTGTTACCTTATTTAAATATTTAAATTTTAAAATGTTTTATCTGATGCTATGACAATTTTGTTTCGACAGTAATTCTTCAGGGTATGAAATATTTAATTTTCGTTTAATTTTTGTGCTATAATTTTTTGTTCTTGTTATATGTTTGTGTTTTGTAATTTTGTCTGTCCTATATTCTATTTTACATGTCCGTCTTCGCAGGATTATAGTTACTATAGCATAATAATTGCTATTATAAATATTGTCACCGTTATCATTTTTTTTTTTTCTCTTTTTCTTACAAAATCAAGTATTTTTCAACCAACAAATTTGTTTTTATTTTTTTGTTAATGTTGTATAAATAAAAAATGTTATTTCACTGGGTCCTAAGCAATACAAGCTTTGCTTTTAATTTAGGTTCCCCCACTTTTGTTATCTTTTTTTGACAAATTATTGTTAATTTTTCGATTTTGTGTAACTATTTCTTGATTGATATGTATTGTCATATTTGATTTGTTATTGTAAACGAAAGTGGAAAAATAAATTCAAATCAAATCAAATCAAATGTATATAAAGGGATTAATCCAACATTGCGAAGATGCGAACGAAGTTATGACGATCAGAATCGCAGGATTTACACATCCTCCTTTCTGAATTGTGTAAATTTGCCACACAGCCGTCGGTAACCACGAAACGAAGAACGATGCAGAAAGTGCGATACAGACGAGGACGCCTTTTAGCTCTGATTGTTGACGGCGACGCGGTATTTGAAGTGGACCTTGAGCACCGTTGCGCTCAGTGCCATGGTTTGAGTCCTTGACATCGGTGAGGGCGCTTTCCCGGAACCGACCTTCGGATTCCGCAATGCGACGTGCCTGTTTCCTGGAAACATTGGCAACCATGCCTTGCATGATGGTCATCAGAATAGCGAACAAAATAAGGACGTATGAAAATACGTAAACGCTGTAAGTTAGGAGTCCTTTTGAACGGTAGCTTACGAAGCAAATGCCAACGCTTGGGTAAAATTCGATATCTGAGAACGCTCCAGAACTCCCTACTCCCATCAGAATGGGCATTCCTAGGTAGTAACCGACGGTAACAACGACAGACACTGCTGTGACCCTGAACGTGGTGATCATAGATGCATATCTGTAGGGGTATACCACAGCAATGAAGCAATCGAATGTGACGAGGAGAAGAAGGAATATGGATATACCCAGATTCGTGATTATCAGGTAAAAGCAGAACACGCAGAATCCTCGACCGAATGGAAATGCCTTCAGAACCGCTGCCGGAACCGAAGGTACCCAACCAATACCCGTACAAAAGTCGGATAAGGATAGGAAGAAGAACACTACTTTACGAGGTGCAGTTAAGTTGGTCAGCTTTCGAAGCACCACCAAATTTAGAATGTTTCCTATAAAGCAGAGAAGACAGAAGAGTGCCATGAAAGCCGCGTAAGTGTAGGACAATGCGTCCTGCCCAAAAACACCTTCCGTCATGTCCGTAGAGTTGTCACTTAGGACGATGCAGTTGCTTTTTGGTAAAGCCATGTTTACCATTTGACTTCAGTGAATATGGTCTCGCCAGGCAGCATCTAACACCGTTTCGTCCTCGAGTTGTATACCCACTGCTTTGTTAAGCTGTCTACACTTAATTGAACATGTCGAAAATGAAATATTATTTGCCGTTCTATTTATTACACGTAATCCATAATAAGCCTGTCTCTATCTTCTGAGCAGTTTAAATGCCCCCCCCCCCCTCTTCTCTCTCTCTCTCTCTCTTTCTTTGTCTCTCTTTCCTGGTCCATTTTTTTCTTTTCTGCTCTCTTTGTACATGACGTATTTGCCATCCTCATTCATCATCTACACCGATCAGACGATTCAGACCCGATTTAATGAATCGAATATAACGGGTCGGGGTTGAGCACCGTCAAGGATCTTGTTGATGATTTGACTTCGTAATAAATCGCAAATCGTTGTAACCTCGATTAACGTGGTGAAGCTAATTAATGTATTATAAAGCAATCGTAATTAGCGCATGGATGAAGGTTAATCAAACGCTAAAAAGAGGAGATTTTTTGGATAATGCTGATATTGTCGGAATGACAATCAGAGACTTCAAAATAAAATCCTGCCAAAATCTCGGGAAAAGGTCAGAATTGTTCGGGGCGCAAAAAAAAGAAGGATTAGGGAAAAGAGAGGAAAATTAAAAAAAGGAATGAGTGAACAAAATAAAGGGAGGCCAGGGAAAAAACAGGTATTTACAGGTAATTTTTAAGTAATTACGTAAGAATAAAGATTTTTTTCGCCCGTTTGATGAAATACGTGAACCTGCCAAACATCATTACGTGGGACTTGAGAATATTCCGTTTTCAAATCAATACAAAAATAGTGATAATACTATTATCAATAATAAATTAATTAATTAATCAATAAGTAAATAAATAAATAGATGAACATAAAGAATAAATATTTGTATTAAAAATACAAGAAAAAATTCCCATTTCGCCCCCACACTAGCTTGGTGATTGGTATGGAAGCTTAAAAGTGCCACCCAGATAATTATATAATCATCTCGTGATGTCTACATTTCTTAGGGAAAAGGATAAGATGGCGAGATCTCGGATCTCGTCATTCATCCCTTGTGAGAGATGATCAGATGACAAGATTTTGGATATCATCATGTCTACATCCAATGGGAGAGATGATCAGGTGACAAGATTTGTGATCTCGTCATGTCTAGACGTGCATCTTTCAGAAGAGATGATCAGATGGATTTCGTCAAATCTACACCTCTTAGAAGAAATGATCAGATGGCAAGATCTTGGATGTCATCCTGTCTACATCTCTTAGAAGAGATGATCAGATGGCAAGATCTTGGATCTCGTCATGTCTACATCATATGGAGAGATGATCAGATGACAAGATCTTGGATCTCGTCATGTCTATATCTTATAGAAGAGATGATAAGATGGGAAGATCTTGGATGTCATCCTGTCTACATCTTATAGAAGAGACGATCAGATGGCAAGATCTTGGATGTCATCCCGTCTACATCTTATAGAAGAGATGATAAGATGGCAAGATCATGGATGTCATCCTGTCTACATCTTATAGAAGAGACGATCAGATGGCAAGATCTTGGATGTCATCCTGTCTACATCTTATAGAAGAGATGATCAGATGGCAAGATCTTGGATATCTTCCTGTCTACATCTTATAGAAGAGACGATCAGATGGCAAGATCTTGGATGTCATCCTGTCTACATCTTATAGAAGAGACGATCAGATGGCAAGATCTTGGATGTCATCCTGTCTACATCTTATAGAAGAGATGATCAGATGGCAAGATCTTGGATATCATCCTGTCTACATCTTATAGAAGAGATGATCAGATGGCAAGATTTTGGATCATCCTGTCTACATCTTAAAGAAGAGATGATCAGATGGCAAGATCTTGGATGTCATCCTGTCTACATCTCTTAGAAGAGATGATCATATGGCAAGATCTTGGATGTCATCCTGTCTACATCTCTTAGAAGAGATGATCCGATGGCAAGATCTTGGATGTCATCCCGTCTACATCTTATAGAAGAGATGATCAGATGGCAAGATATTGGATGTCATCCCGTCTACATCTTATGAAGAGATGATCAGATGGCAAGATCTTGGATGTCATCCCGTCTACATCTTATAGAAGAGATGATCAGATGCAAGATCTTGGATGTCATCCTGTCTACATCTTATAGAAGAGATGATCAGATGGCAAGATCTTGGATCTCGTCATCTCGGTTATCCACCCATGCATCTGGGGCCCTTTATGAACCTCGTCATTCCTCGTGTAAAACTTTCAGCTTGTTTGTGCACAGCGCCCCTCAACATGAGAAGACGACTAGTGGAAAAGTGCAACGGCTAAAAATCGCCCAGTATTAGGGGAGACAGTAGGGTTCCCATGTACCCGATTGATATATTTTTTCACCTACATTTTTGTAATCCTTAAGATGTCTAGTGAATGATTTTTGATGTTCGCTAAACAAAATATTGTCCCATGGGGTTCAAATCCAAGATGGCGTCCAAAATGGCCTCCATATTCATGGAATTTGGATTTTCGTACATAGATTCCGACACAAACATTCATTTGCCACAAAATTAATGTCGTATGAAAGATAAATAAATTTTCTACAAGTTGACATTATTCATAGGTGATGAAAAGGTAAGTCGGCTGAGATTTCAATAAGAAAATTGCAATTTTGTGATTTTTTCTCAAAAAAATGAACATTTGAGAAATACATGATTTACCATAAATCTAATGAAAATGAAGGGATTGACTTGGAAATTTTCAGAAAACTTTCATAAGTGGACAAAATTCCAAATCGACATAATTTTTTTCAAAAAGTAATGATTTCTCAAACTTGAAAATTCAATTTTCAGAAATTTAGCTTTTTTACTGCATATCGCAGACTTGGATATACTAATGTATATTGTCACATTTTCATTCCAGAAAAATGGAAATAGGCCTTAATAAAATGCGAAATTGTCTATTATTTTGTTGGTAGAATTAACGACAATCCCTTTATTCTTCAATTTAACTTCGGTTGATATAGATTTTGAAAGAAATAAGACTTTTGGCCAAAATTTTCATGTTTTTGGTAAAAAAAAATTGCACATGCACTGTTATTGATCAGATTTATTATGAATAGCAGTAGTAAATGCACAATCTTAACATTCGATATGAAAGAGGATGTATCAACGAGAATATTGACATGCTTCATGCCATCATAAGTATCTTCATTTGCCTAGAATAAAAAGGAAAATAAGCTGAGAGTATTAACTTATTTTGCGCTAAAGTGAGCCCAAAAAGCAACCTCATTGTGGCAGTCACACCCATAAATATTCATCACGCTGTGCATTAACCGTTTCACAAAATATGGCTGAATTTCAAATTTCAATAGCTTCGTTATTTGTTATCAGATTTTTATGATATTTTCAGCATTATGCCGGGTGAAATTTACTCTATATATTTAGGTAAGCTTATCTACAGCCCGGAGAACACAAGGTTCAGGTTATTTTTATTCAGTTTATTTAACATAATGAGGCTCTCCTTTTCATATTTTGAACAAAGTAGAATAAAAGTGACTTTAAATCAACGAACTAACGAATGTAGTCAAACTATATAGTAAAAATGACTGGTTGCCAAATACAAATAAGACCCACCCCTGTAAACCGTACAGGTGGATAAAATGTTGTTTACCTCTATGGTGTAAACAAATTGCACAGTGTTAACCCCCTCTACGTTCGTTTATCAAGACGAAGTTTGTTGCTGGCGCCTGCAATCAAAGCTCCATGGGGAAGTTACGAACTGATGGAGAGGTTTGAGCTTTACTTGGCCACGTCTTTCCGATGGTGACAATAAAGGTTGGTCCCAGACTAAATAACCATATTTTATTGATACACGTCTGTACAAACTTCAACACACACACACATTTCATTAGAAGATAAGATCTTTATGTTTCTTACATGTACTGTCAGTTATAAAGCAAATTTTTATCCCATGGTAGAAATGTCTTCTCACAACGTCTGCTATCATCATTATGATACATGTTGACTATAGAGCCATTCTTGAAAAAGAGGCCTACATAAACTTCTAGAAGCATTTCGGGGTAAAAGTTGGAAACCGGAATATTTTACACATTTCAAATATGCTGAAATGATGTGATTAAATTGACCATTCAGAATATTATTTCTACAATGTTCTGTTATCAAATTCGCTTTCATGGACATGAATACTGCAAAATCCTGCAATGTGCACCATTCGGGAAAATTTTTCATTTCCGTTTGCGGCTAATTAATCATGCAAATTTATGCATATTTTGGAAAATATGCTTTAATTTGATAATTTCAGCTCAAATATTTATAACTTCTGGTACAAATAGCATTCGCATCATTATGAATAATTGCACGGCCCTTGAAATATAATATCACAGTCATTAATAATGTATTATATTTTTTTTAATTCTTATGTTTTTCTTTGTATTTTGTACCATTTGTTTTGTACTTGCATGTTTTGTTATGGAATCTATCAAAGTATTGATTATCAAAGACAAAAAATAATTTAAATGTATAAACACGATTTTTATAGTTTTTTAATTCGTATATATCCATGGGCATACACTCATGCACCAACACCCACGCCCGCCTACGAAAAAAAATGCTTGCAGGGAGGGCGTTCCCATTTAAAAGCACACTAGTGGTGATCCAACGAATTTCATGAACCTTTCTGTATTCAAAGCAAATGTGTTAATTGATTGCTTCAATTTCAATTATAAAATGATTTCTTGAATTATGAAATTATTCAATTCATTTATATTTACAAATTTGCATGATGAATCATTAAATTTAAATCATAATAATACTGTGTAATTCTCCATTCCTTTATTTTTTTTTCAAATCAGTTGCATTTAATATCCTTTGGAGTAGTTATGTTCCCCGCCCAACAAAATCTGATCACATATATATGTATTTAGTGTTTGTTTTTTTTTTTTGGGGGGTTTTATTTTTTGGCAAAATAAAGTGAAAACATTCTGCTGAAAATGAGATGTCCTGTGTGTTTCTCCATTATGCTGGTAAAATCGTCCCAATTTGTAAAACTTCTCAGAACTAAACCCACATACTAACCATCTAATTTATGATTCTGCCTATCCAGGGGCAGAAATCTCTCCCAATAGGTGGGGGGACAAGGGCTGGAAAATTTTACAAGCAAAAAAAAACAAAGAAAAAAAGGTTATCATCCCAAATTTTTAGGTCACTTCGACGAAAAAGAAATGACAAGCAAAAAAAGAGGGTTGTCATCCAAAAAGTAAGGTCATCAGGGGCCTGTTGCAGAAAGAGTTGCAATCAAACGCAACTCTAAAAATCACGCGCAACTTGATTTTCAACCAATCAACAGCGACTGACTTGCGATTGATTTTTTGACTTGCTTTTAAACGCAACACATTCTGCAACGGGTCCCAGGTCCTAGAATACATTTTTTATTTTGATTTTGAATGATGTACTTCTTACCATCATAAAAGTCCAAAAATAGTAGGGGGACATTTGACATTGTGTCCCCCTACTATTTTGAGTAGGGGGGACACGTCCCCCTGCCCCCCCCCCTGGATTTCCATAACGAGTAATTAATTTACTCCATGTCCCCCTACTATTTTTAGTAGGGGGACACGTCCCCCTGCCCCCCCCCCTGGATTTCCATAACGAGCAATTAATTTACTCCATTTTCTAACAATAAATTTTGATCATTGGACTTCATTAACAGATTACACGTGTTTCTCCATATAGTATCTTTACAAATGCAGTTCTGCATTTGCCCTCTCAAAGACTGCCACTCCATCGATCTTATATCCAGCTTTCCCAGCTTGATACACCTTTACATTCGGGGTCTTGAATGATCAATGTCATTTATCCTCGATTGGGTGTTCCACTAGATGGCTTGATTGGTAGGGCAGGTAGATAAAACAAGGGGCGAATCCAGCTTTCGCCAATAGGGGGATTACTAAAAAAAAACACACAATGACTTCACGCAGATGATAATCTCATGGTGAAAATATCACCAAAGTCCCCATTTTGACGTATGAGTGTCATTCTTGGCTTTTCCCCCTTACGAAAATTCGTTCGGCCGCCCTTGCCTTCCCATCCTCATAACAATTTAAAAGCAACGGTGTTTCGCCCCCCCCCCCCACACACACACTTGCCCTTCCTCTGCTTCCCCGGTTTTCATTTTTCGGATTAACGAACCTTCGGAATAAAAAACCTTATTTCGTTTTCGGATTAACGAACCTTCGGAAAAACGAATCTGATTTCGTTTTCGGATTAACGAATCTTTGGAACAACGAACCTTATTTCGTTTTCGGATTATCGAACCTTCGGAACAACGAACCTTCTTTCGTAAACGGATTATCGAACTTTCGGAATAACACCACAAATGTTTGGATTAACAGACACTTCTTCGTTTTCGGATTAACAAACATCGAGGTAAATGCAATTTACGTGTTTTGGAATTACGGGTTCATTGAATTTGGTAATAGAATCAGCATCAGTATGCTCGTATGTTGGGCATGCTTAATGTACCTTGCAAGCATATAACTTTCTATATGCCTGCTCTCGAGTACAATTGACAGTTGTGGCAAAGAAGGTTAGCGGCCAAAAACAAATTCAAAGAACAATAAAATACATAAAAATTGACGATGATATTATAATTAAGGGCTATATAAATATTCATAAGGATACAAATGCCATTTGTACTAAAAATAATATTTTTTAGGTGGAATTATGAAATTATAGCAAAACATTGCAAAATATGTAAAAATTTTCATATTTTTTTTACCACAAACAGTAATAACATTTTTTCCCCGAGTAGGACACGTTATGTATGCAAGATTTTGCAGTATCCATATCTGTGAAAGCGAATATTGTAAAAGAATATTGTAGAAATAAGATTTTGAATGGTCAATTTGGCAGCCAGTTTATGCAAATTAGGTGGTCAAAACATGAGGAATCAGCATGGGGAACAGTCTCATCAGATTCAGCACATTCAAATTAGGTGAAATATATCGGTTTCTAACTTTTACCCCAAAATGCTTCTAGAACTCATATTTTCCTTATAATGGGTCTTGTCGTGTCCAATTCAGATATTTATGTAGGATACAACTATATTATAAGCCACATGATCATCAATTTCGGACATCAGCAATGGCGTTTTTCCTTCAGCTAGAAATTTATCCACCTTGTGCATTCAACCCAGGTAAGGTGAATGGTAGACTAATAAATCCGCTGTTTCAGAGAAGTTTTTCAATATTTTCTGACTTTTGCAGATCAGACTTGCAATCATTATTCACTTCCAAGCCGTGTGGAAGCGGCTGAAGAGAGTGAAATGTAAAGTTAAGTGTTTCCTTCATACGGGGATAATACACTTGTGCGTGATTCGGTGGAATCATTTGCAATCAAGGGCCACTTCATTTCGCAAAAGCCCACCAGCTTTATGTTTTTTCACATTCGACCATAACAGCGTATATTTATTCAATCTCCTAATGGATTTTCTTCCCATAACGTCTGGTGTGTTTGTGTTCTAGGGAGGTGTTAGTTTTTACCATTATTAAATCAAATACTTAACAGTAACCATGACTACCGGTAGTACTCAACATTGAATTAATCATTTAATTCTCTATCTTGGTATTGGTAAAAATCGGGGAAGGGAAGAATGTGACATATTTCAGTATATATAGTTTCTTTTAAGTGCATTTTAGGAAATAAAATGATTAATAGGTATGAGAGATAAACGATATCTTTCACGTAAACTAACACTTTTATCTACAAAACCACGATCGTCGTCTTGCCCTAAATGAGACACAAAAAAGCGTTCCATCAAATAACTGCCTATCGAGATGTCCTATCTGGTAATTTTCCTTGATTTTATGGGGTTTTAAGAGGAAAGAACAGACCTTCATCAATATTCTGAAGGATTAACAACCTGTAGAATCTACTTTTTCATGTTATATGTTGAAGAGCAATTCTTGAGAAGTTAACTTCCAATGACATTCCTTTGTCCCACTCGCCTTCCAAAATTCATGAGAATATAATCTCTATATTTATCAATGTCACGCCTGAAACAAATAATCTGAACTGATCACGTTGAGTTCCTAAAACTTTCTCATCTAAATGGATTTAATTACAGAGTTAAAAAAATTTGCCCAATATTAAGGAAAATGGGAACATGCATGTTGGTTGAGTAAAAAGATACTAAATATTTTGTGAATTTTACACAATGTTGCGTTGAAATTTGCCCTTCAAACATGCATTTTGCCTAATATTGGGAGAAATAATTACCGAGCAAACATGCATGTTCCCTTTCTACCCAATATTGGGTAATTTTTTTTAGATTGCAGCATTGACACGGAGTTGCAGATTATGATATTTCTTCTTTTTTATTTATCTATTCCGTTCTGCTAGAATTATGTATAAAACATAATATTGTTTAACGACAATAATTATGTGGGCCTAAAGTGTGAAACAAAAAGAAAACAAAACAAAAAAAATGAAAAAATCCAAAGCCAATCTTTGGATGATAGGTCCACCGTTTAGGACTCATTATTCTTTGTGTATTGTGACGTAATTTAAATAAAATATATCTTAATATAAGTGAGAAATGCGAGTGAGTGGAAACAACACTTTTTTATCATAGCAGCAGAAGTAAAAAAATAAATAAAAAATCTGCTCAGAAAGTACACCTAACCGAATTTAGAACAACACATGAACTTGATCACCTGTAATCCTATTAGCTCTGTCATAAGTTATACATGCTCGACTAAACCATGTGTAGTAGGTCCATGGCAAAACGTAGTGAACTTATTCACAGTGTGGGTGTGTGAGTGTGTGTGTGTGGTGTGAGGGTGTGCGCGAGGGTGCACTTGTGCGCGTATATTATGTTGAAAAAAGTAGGTGTATGCATGGCGTGTGAGTTCGTGCGTGTGTGGGTGTGTGTGTCAGAGGGAGGATGGTAGGTGTAAGGGAGGGAGTGTGCGCGTGTGCGTTAACTCGGTATTTCATCAGTGGGGTATGGTATAAGCAAATAAAAAAATACTTCAACAAAAGAGCGCAGTCGTGATTATCTCTTGAATAACGTTGGCAACGCATACACAGAGAGTTTGCGTCGGTATTCAGAAATATACACCAAATGACGAAGCACAGATTAGGTGCTTGAACAAACCGTTATATTTTACTTTGCATACTCGTCTGAAGCCCCTTGCAACATGGTAGGTATACTTACAATCTACTAATAACTGGATTATTATATTAATGATAAGATTATATTGCAGAATATTCTTTTACATTCGGCATGTTTGTAGTGTCCTGGAATACATAGAATCGTGGACAGGCATTACAAAGAATATGGTGTTTTATTTTGAAGATCCTCACCAATTATAATGAAATAATTTGTCGTATTTCCAGGATGACTAGCTGACTGACATTTTCACTTACTTTTGTTTTTTTTTCTATTTTTGCTAAATATTATTTTAATATTGTAATTACACTGGTATTGTTTGAATACCACTTTGCTCGATTACCATGTCGATTACGTTATTTATTATCTAAAGGCGACCGCACACCTTACGATTGGTCTGCGACTCAATTTTGAAAAAAAAAATGTAGTAGAATTTGATGCTAATATTGAGACATGGATTATCTTACTGTGTAATGCTCGAAATCATCGTACGAATACCTATATTCAAATCTGTGACTATGCTATCATCCTTCTTATAACAAAAGAAAATTTGATATCTAGTTGTAATGACGTCATAGCAGTCGTACGATTGGCTACGATTTGAAACTAATTTGGCCTTTACTCCAAAATAAAGGCTTGCAATCTTTCAAAATGGTTATATTATTATTGTTTCAATCAATTTTAACCTCAAATAAAATGATATGTTCCATTCACATTTTTCAGAAAATGATCAAAAAGCGATTTGTTCCAAAATCGGATCACGAACAGTCGTAAGGTGTGCGGTGGCCTTAAGTATACATCCGGTTTTACATATTGTAGACAGGTTACATTACATGTACTATAAAGTTAATTTGCTTGTCTTGCAATGTCGATCTTAAAAATGTTTACTTTGCATGTACTTTTACGTAACCCTTTATGAAAATGAATGAATGAAATTTACCATGTTTCTTCTGATTATTTATTTGTAGTTTATTCATACAGGATGGCATTGTCAGTTTCAAAGCTGCTTTCCATAACGACACTGTCATAACAAACAATTTGTTATAATTGAGTCAGTAATATTTACATACCCAATACCCAACATCTCTTCTAAAAGATATAGACATGACAAGATCACAGATCTTGTCATGTGATCATCTCTCCCACATGACGTAGACATGACGAGATCCAAGATCTTGTCATCTGATCATCTCTTCTAAAAGATGTTGACAGGATGAAATCCAAGATCCTTTTATCTGATCATCTCTTCTAAAAGATATAGACACATCTCTCCCATATGATGTAGACATGACGAGATCCAAGATCTTGCCATCTGATCATCTCCTCTCCATGATGTAGACATGACGAGATCCAAGATCTTGCCATCTGATCATCTCTTCTAAAAGATGTAGACAGGATGAAATCCAAGATCCTTTTATCTGATCATCTCTTCTAAAAGATATAGACATGACGAGATCCAAGATCTTGTCATCTGATCATCTCTCCCATATGATGTAGACATGACGAGATCCAAGATCTTGCCATCTGATCATCTCCTCTCCATGATGTAGACATGACGAGATCCAAGATCTTGTCATCTGATCATCTCTCCCATATGACGTAGACATGACGAGATCTCAGCTCTTGCCATCTGATCATCTCTTCTAAAAGATATAGTCGTGACGAGATCACAGATCTTGTCACCTGATCATCTCTCCCACATGATGAAGACATGACGGGATCACAAACCTTGTCATCTGATCATCTCTCCCACATGACGTAGACATGACGAGATCTCAGATCTTGCCATCTGATTATCTCTCCCACAGGATGTAGACATGACGAGATCCAAGATCTTGTCATCTGATCATCTCTCCCACGGGATGTAGACATGACGGGATCTAAGACCTTGTCATGTGATCATCTCTCCCACGGGATGTAGACTTGACGAGATCTAAGATCTTGTCATCTGATCATCTCTCCCACGAGATGTAGACATGACGAGATGATTATGAACATCTACGTGGTACTTTTAAGCTTCCATACATCAATACATTTAACCGAAAATTCTAAGCTTATTACTCGGTAATTCTGCATGTGTATAATTTGTTACATAATATTTTCTTATGAAGGGGTATGATATCTGCAACCTTGAAGGAGATGAAAACCAAAGGCAGATATCAAGTTAAATGGAAAAAGGGTAAAGTAAGAAGCTGTCTATAACATGTCTAATAGCTTCCATCAAAATCGATTACGAAGTGACAAATTTATAAAAGTGTAAAAAGTCTTAACTTACTTTTTATGGTGTTTCTTAAATTGGCATTGTTGATTCAATGTAATAGGTGTAGCATCACGAAAAATATTATAGTTCCCTTTCATCTCCCGGTGTGCTTCTTGTCTGATTATAAGCTAAGACCTACCATAGACACCAGGGCATTTTGATGGGTGGGGCAGCACGGCTTTTTTATTAAAAGAAATAAAGTGGAGATTCAAAGAATTGTAACTCCTCTGCTTAATGTATTTTGTTTTCTTTTCCACCATTATTTCACTACTTGAAAAACTTAGGCAAAGAAAAAAAATTATCAGCAATGGTCACACCCTTGCCCCCCCCCCCCGTATTACCACCCCTGATAACATAATGAGTTCCCAATTTGTGTCCATGATGAAATGCCACGAGTAAGGATAGTCATGAAAATATAATCACCACGTGTGTTTTTTTGCACCATTATATAACAAATTGTATGACATAAAATAGAAGAGAAAGATAATAACGAATTCTTGTGTATGGTAACGAATAATAATGATTTCTTTGTTTTTCTTTGAACCTCTTACACAGCAAAAATCTTGTGTTAACCGGTGTACATAGAGGACCGCGCCAGTTATTTCACACCGGTGTTAAATTTGTTGTGTTAGGTTTACACCTATAGGTGCTATTACAACACCTATGGTTGTTACATTTACACTCTTTGGTGTTATATTCAATCTCTAGTGTGTTATTTTAACACCTCAGGGTGTGGTCCTCTATTAACACCAATTGGTGTCAGTTTTAACACCACAGTTTTTACAGTGTATGAGGGAATTTATTTACATATCTATTTACAATAAACAAATCATGATGAAAAACAATTATAATATTTATGTTTAATAGGATAAATATAATCAAGACGAAATTTTGGAATTTCATAAAATAACATTTTCAATGATGATAATAATTAGTTGACCCGCAACCGAGTACAAAGTTACAACTCTGACAAACAAATTTCTGTCGATGATTTCATTAATGATGCTCAACCGAGAGAATTCGATAACTTATCACAATGCGTGTCAAAGAAACCTATTATTCCATAGTTAGTGACTGAAATATCCAGGGTCCTGAGAACGACTTTCAAACAGTGTTGTAGTGCCTTGATGTTCGGCCTTGGCCTTAAGGCGCCTTAAGGCCTACTCTTTCAAAGCCTTGGCCTTGAGGATTTTGAGCCATGGAATTTCAAGGCATTTTCAAGGCTTTTTCAAGGCATTTTGTTTTTTGCACTTTCATTTGTTTTTATATAGGCCTAAGTAATTATAAATGTTACTATGTTATTAGTAATTGTTCTGTATATTCAATGGCACTACTTCCAGTCAGAAGTAGTAAGTGTACTAGCAGTACCATAAATTGTGATTATCACCATCATCAAGAATTATCATCATATTCATGTATGTGACAAAGAAAACAGTAATGATGAAAAATAGCAATATCTATTGGTAACGTGTTGTAATCATGACTAATGATGATAATGATTGTAATAATCATTATGATAAAAATTACAGTGATTTGATGACAAGAATAATTCTGACAGATCTGAGAGCTAATCTTGACAACAATTTTCATAAAGAATAATAACAAGGACTTTCCTTGTATTATTTCCTTTGGCCAAGAAGAATGTTTAAGCATTAACGATATTCTGAAAAGATTTGGTAAACTTGAACACAATCTTCAATTTTGTCATATCCAAATGGGTTATGTCAATGGCATGATGAACTATGGTTTTGAGGGGCCAAGCATGGCATATATATAGAGCAATATTTCTGCAAAAAAAAAGTTGAAAGCGATTGAAGTGAGCGAGCGAGCAAAAGTTTTCACCCTCTTACTATAAGAAAAGCTAATTTTTGTGATAGATTGTGACAATATGAGAAGAAAATAACATCAAATTTACTCCTTTATATTTCCTTTTCTAAGTTTATTCTTGGTGATGGAACTTCTCTCTCTTTATTGAGGAGGGGGGGGTCTGATATTTGTAAAGAGGTGAGAAAGAGGGAATATAAATTTATTTTGTTAGTATTCTTTATTCCGCTTTTTGAGGTAAAATAAGTGTAGAAGATACAAGAAATGAAAATTGAAAATTTAAAAGGGTTTGTGAGCAGGAAAAAAAACATGAAAACGGACACGAGTCCTAAAAGTGACTCATTTTCAGGGCAGCATTTAAAAATTTCAACTTGTGCTCTCTTGCCTCACCCCCCCCCCCTCCCGAAAAAATCATTGTAGGAAAAATGCCCCTTTTCCGAAATCGAAAATACTCTTTTTTCCAAATGAATGTGCCCTTTTAAAATGAAATACCTTTTTTTAATTGTAAATAATAATACATTTTAGGTTCGAAAATCGCCAAATTTTGGATCGCGCTTGCATTATTTATTGTTTCGTACAGCATTAATCCTATTCATGGTTATAAAAAGGTTTAGAATTTTCAGGTTAGAATATCACAAATTTTTGGTTCATGATCTGCACTTGCATCAATTATTGTTAGGTACATGTAAGGTACTCAATATGTTCCTGTTTACAAAAATTTGTTTGGAATGTCCAATTTTCAGGTTGGAATATCACAGGTTTTTCAGCTCACGCTCTGCGCTCGCATTATTTGATCGGTGAGTTATGTATCATATTTATGTATCACTAAACATGCTAAATACAGTCCTTAACAGCTTACTTTGCAGACCTGTCAGTATATTAAAAATTTCAGATCGCGCTTAATTCTTAGTTGGATACACATCTTTTTCATGATTACAAAAACAGCCCGGAATATTTAATTTTTATGTCTCAATGTCAAAATTTTTTTGCTTATGATTCGCGCTGGCAACATCTTGCAAGGATGTCCTTTTAAAAGTGATTAGCCCTGTAATTGACCAAACATCACGTTTTTCAACTTCAAAATTGATTTTTTTTTAAACCACTGAATCAAAATATCTATCTTATCAATGAGAAATCACTAAAAAGGCTTTGGTCAACTCAATTTCCACAAAATACATAACTATTTCACGTAGTTGATATCAATCTTATTTTGAAAACATCTGTTTGCACCAAATGCCAATTTTGACATATAAGTGCCCTCTTTGGCTTTGACCCCCCCCCCCCCCCAAACAAAATACGTTCTGCCGCCCCTGTCCCAGGGAGTGCAGAAAAACATACGTTGAGAATGGGCATGCCAGGATCAGATGACCGTGGTAATAAAAAATATTGCAATGTTTTAAAATCACATAATTATAAAGATAAATTATAATAATAATTTAGTAATGAAATAATAATGATAATTATGTGTACAAAGGTAACTATATTATTATTTTAATACAATGTCTAAATCTACCATGAAATTATTTTTGTTTTTCATTTACAAAAGTCAAAATTTTGGCTCTTTCAGTTCGCTCGCTCTCACCTATTAAAGTTTGAAATGCCTTGGCCTTGGCCTTGAGGTTTTCAGGCCTTGGCCTTGGCCTTGGCCTTGGGTTTCCATGCCTTGGCCTCAGCCTTGGGTATTGAAGCCTTGGCATTGGTTATTAAAGCCTTCGCCTTGGCCTTGGAGGTTTATGCCTTGACTACAACACTGCTTTCAAATAGCGCGGGGGGATTTGCTCTGTGGGTTGTCGTCAGAAAAGCAAATGACAAGCAAAAAACGGGGTTTATTGCTCTCAAATCTTAGTAGCAGCACATTCAGCATACCCACTTTCAAAGGCCATGATGGAACTATCTACAATGTGTAAATAAATATCGGTCTGATTTTCATTTTAACAAATTACAGGTTCAACCCAAAATGAGTCGACTGGGGATATCATTGGCCATGATGGTAGTTGGTAAATATGATCATCTCTGTTCTCCTAGTTTTGTGAATATTGACATATCTGTATTATGTTGCTAACTAATTAATTACATTCTTCAACGGTATTCATAAAACAACCTTTTATTGTTTATATTGTTATTAGACGAAAATTTGTTAATTCAATTGCTTTTATCCTTTGATTAAAAGAAAGGGAGACAGAAGGGGAAAAATCTACCCTTTTATGCATGTTGATTACGCTGATACAAGTGTATAAACTGTGCATTATATGTCCTTTCTACTACATGGTTGTACCATTATCTTTAGTCACGTACTTAACATTTTTCCATATAGTATTTTTCCCGCCACTCCTCGAATTCATCCCTATATTTACACGAACCTTTTTGTGTACCAAACGCTCAATGTCTCTATCCAATTAAGCATTGTCTCAAAGCGGATAACCAAATTCATTATTTGACTTGTAAACGGTCTGCTGGTGAAGATATGCTAAAAGTTTGTACTGTACCTTCATTTCATGTAAACTCAATGTAATCAATTTGCATTATCTCATCCCCAGGTTTCAATCACTAAGGCGTGGTTATGCACCACTGATCACTTCCCACTCCTCAATACTTTCGATTAAACAATAGTTGGCGGGTTCGTGTAGTCACTGACCTTGTCGTCCCCACCAGTCTTTTTGACAGTGCTTATCATTCTTTAAATCAATTGTTTGTTTGTTTGTTTTTGTACTTCAACATTTACTTCAGCTACTCTAAGTGATCGCAAACTTAAACAAACTTTTATGTTCGTTTATGACTGTCTTAGCAGTATTTTGTTTTTCTAAGATGTGAGAAACCTAATCGTTTCTGGCTAATGGATCTGACATCATGTTTGCTTTTTCCCTTTTCATTTTTCTTGATATTCATCTCTCAAGCATACCAATTCATGTGCTTTCAAAACAGAATTTTTTTTTTACTGATAGAAACCACTGTAAATAATCAAATGTTCGATATAGCTGAATTTAGGCTCTGTTTGTTAATTATGTCTTGTCTCGATCCCCCTTTGTTAATTCTAAGTATTGCTGCTGAAATTGTTTTATTGTATTTTTTTTGGTGGTCGGGCTTTGCTCTTCTGCCTATTCATCATTGACCAAGATGGGTCTTATTCATTTTGTACTTGTATATTATGTTCCAATTGCTGATACACGAGCACCACTTTCAAACATGAACACACCTTCACGCACACACACAATCACCTGCACCACTTGCACACTTGCAGTTGACCTCTCTCCAAACCTCCGGTACTTTACATTTTCACGCCCCCCTGTCTGAATCACATACCTTTACCCCGGACATTATTATTGAGAATTCGCAAGATAGCAAATATTACACTCCCCAAGAATTTAATAACAAATTTAATAATACTTCAGACAATATTTCACTTTTTCATGCAAACATACGAAGTATAAATAAAAACTTTGAATATTTAGTTAACCTCTTACACTCATTAAACAACTTTCCCTTTTCCGTAATTGGCTTAACCGAAACATGGTTACATGAAAATTCCCCTGATATTTTTAATCTACCTAATTATAATTTAATAAGGACTGACCGTAAAGAAAGAAGAGGTGGTGGTGTTGCCTTTTATATTTCACATAATCTTAAATTCACAGTTCGTTCTGATGCAAAATTATCTCATGCAGAGTCTTTGTTCATAGAGATCGAAAATACTAGTTCCAAAAACATTATCATAGGATTGGTTTATAGACCCCCTAATTCAAATACAGACCTCTTTCATGATGAATTAGAACAATTTCTTTATAAAATAGGGGATGAAAACAAACATATTTTTCTACTCGGTGATTTTAATATTAACTTCTTGCCATCAATCGATAATAATAATGCAACTAATTTCATGAAATTGATGTACTCATTTGGCTTCCTTTCTATCATTAATAAACCCACCAGAATTAATTTAAATTCATCAAATCAAATTGATAACATTTTTTCGAACATCCATAAAAGCAAAGCTATCGGAGGGATCCTCTGTTCTGAAGTTTCGGACCACCTACCTATATTTTTAACTTGTAAATGTAAACTATCTTACCCAAAATCCAAAAAAGAATATTTCTATCGTAAAGAATCTAAACAAAATATTGAACTTTTAAAGCAAGATTTATTTTTAGAAGATTGGGAAGACGTTTACGATGAAGTAAATCCCAATATTGCCTACAATCACTTTAATAATAAATTAAAACATTATTATGAAAAAAATATCCCTTTAGGTAAAGCTAAAACCAAACGTAATAAACCCCAAAATCCTTGGATAACAAAAGGTCTACTGAAGTCAATACAGACACGCAATCGACTCTATAAGTCCCATTTGCGCAATCCAACTGATAATTCTTTAAAAACATATAAAATATATCGTAATAAACTAACTAAATTGATTCGAATATCCCGAAAATTCCACTATACTAACAAAATAAATAATGCCAGTGGTAATACAAATATAACTTGGAAAATCATTAAAGAAGTCTTGGGTACAAAAACCCACCCTCCACCTAATGATAACATTACTCTTAATGGATCTAAAATACTTCATCCCAGTCTTTATGTAAACTCATTCAATTCTTTTTTACGAATATCAGACCCGAATTAGCAAATAAAATAAATACTCCCAATGCACATTTTGCAGATTATCTGTCAGATCCAAATCAGGAGGAGTCTCTTTTTCTAACCCCAACGAACCCTTCTGAAATTGTCAACATTGCCCGTACCCTTCACAGTTCTAGATCTTCTGGGTCTGATGGCATCAGTATGTTTTTACTTAAGCAAATAATTCACCCTCTTGCTAGCCCCTTGGCTCACATATTTAATAACTCCTTATCTCAAGGCGTTTTCCCAGATTTATTTAAGATAGCTAAAGTCAATCAAATTTTTAAGAAAGACAATCCTCACGAAATAAGTAATTACCGTCCCATCTCTTTACTTCCAACAATATCAAAAATTCTAGAAAAAATAGTATACACAAGACTTTACAAATTTATCAACAAACACAATATTCTAAATTCGAATCAATATGGTTTTAGGAAATATTATTCAACAGACTCGGCTTTACCTCAAATTTATGACAAAATAAGTAATGCCATAGCAAATAAAGAACACGTAATTCGTATTTTTTGTGATTTAAGTAACGCATTTGATACTCTTAACCACGATATTTTACTCTCCAAACTCAATCATTATGGAATACGAGGCCAATCTCTCTTATGGTTCAAAGATTACTTGAATAATAGAAGGCAATATGTCACTTTTAATAATAATGACTCTGATTCTCTTTTAGTTCAATGTGGTGTTCCACAGGGTTCGATTTTAGGTCCTCTTTTATTTTTACTCTATATTAATGATATTATAAAAACCTCCTCTATTTTGTCATCTGTCTTATTTGCTGACGATACAAATATATTTTATTCTCATCAAGACCTTAATTCATTAAACTATGTAGTAAATCGTGAAATTTACAAGGTGTCTAACTGGTTTAAGGCCAACAAACTTTCTTTAAATACAAAAAAGACTCATTTTATGTATTTCAGACATCAATCTCATAATATCAACACACCGATTTACATTAACATTGACGGTACGCCTTTAGAACAGAAAACCAATTCAAAATTTTTGGGTGTAATTATGGATGAATTTCTGTCTTGGAACCAACACATACACCATGTTACAATGTGCGTTTCAAAAAATATTGGAATCATTTCAAAGTTAAAATTCCTTCTTCCTCATAAAACTTTATTCTTATTATACAATTCGTTAGTTCTTCCATATATATCATACTGCAATATCGTTTGGGCAAACTGTGGCTCTTCTAAACTAAACTCTTTATTTAAACTACAAAAAAGAGCTATCCGTATGTGTACAGGCTCACATTACTTGGCTCATACTGACCCATTGTTTCACAAACTCAAAACATTAAAAATCTTTGATATTAATAAGATTCAAATTGCTATATTTATGTTTAAGTATTTTAATAATCAACTTCCTCAGTCTTTTAATAATATGTTTAGATTCAACAGGTCTGTCCATTCCTACCCAACCCGCATATCTGGAAACCTCCACCTCACTAACCCCAAATTATTAATAACCCACAAATCCATTCGACATTACGGTCCCGATATTTGGAACAATCTTCCAGACAATATCAAATCATGTTCAACAATCTACTCCTTGAAAGCTAATATTAAACGTAACATTATTACATCTTACGCAGCCCCCTCTTAAACTTAATATTTCAACTGCTCTCTGCCGCACCTGCACCTACACCTGGACAGCACCCACTTGATCAATGAAGAACTATTACGTACCTTTTATGAGGCCTCCATCATCATCAAGCCTAATCGCTCACGATGGCGGTCTCCTGCATTCATTTATAACCTTGTTTTGAAAAAATATATAACAGATCTTTTTTTTTGTTAATATTTATTTACAATGTTTATACTATGCGACTATTATTTTGTTATAATCATGTATTACCTTTGTAAATATTGTATATATATATATTTTGTAATTCTGAAATTGATGTGAATGCAGAAATAAAATCAAATCAAAATCAAATCAAACTTAGATTGACACTAGTTTCACGGTTTTAAAATGTTGATAATTATTCCGCATGCAGCATGTACAGGTATAGGATGATGAAGCAGCAATCAACATAAATTTTAACAAAATATTAATGATCGAGTCAAATTCAACAACAAGTGAACATGAATAAAAACATCAAATAAGCATATCAATGAAAAAAATCATAAGTATAGGAAAAATGAAATATTCTACATTTTCCCTTTAAAAAACTATGCACATCTTGGTTTTATATGCAATTAGAGAGTCGAAGATGTCACACACTCACTTATGTATTTAAAGATGTAAAATAGTGAAAACTATTTTCTTTTTACGCTAGAGAATACACTGATTTATTTAAAATATTAGGGGTGGCATATTAAATCTTTTTGGGGAAATTCAATTTCAAACGAGTCGATTATGTTGCCTTTTGGGCTGCTAAATACCAATTTAATAAGTATTTTTGTTTTATAATACGTCTGATATTGTTTCCGAGCGACTGTTTGAAATGGCCGCCAAATTCCTCCCAAATCAGTGTTTTCACAGGTAAATCCTTGAATAACTATACAAATAAGGCTTGCAATGTGTCTAACTATATGTTTTCATGGTCACTAAGCACACAAAATACATGAATCAGATAAGTAAGTCTTTTAAAATGAAAAACAGCATTTGGGGTCATTATTGGTAAAAATTGCCCCCAAATCGCAATGTTTGTACATAAAACCTTTAATACTTATTCTTCTGTAGTCTGTTTATGTCTTAATATATGATTTCATGGCTGCTGAATCCAACAATAGAAAAATACAAATATGTTTGGTCATATTTACTGTCTATTTTCTGTGAAAAATCACAATATTTGGTAAAAATGACTGAAAATAGACTAAAAATATTCATGCAACTACGGCTTGTAATTGTTCCAACAATGTCCTTTCTGGCAAACTTCAAATATATCAGTTGTGCTGTCTGAACTAAAAGAATCTGTATTTGACTGGATTTTTTTGCCAAATATTTCCCCCCCCCCCCAAAAAAAAAGGAAAAAAAAGAGAAAAATTTCTATGCAGGATTTCAGATAGGTCTTGAAACTATTACTCAAATCGCTGTACGTATAGGATATTTTCAGTGCTTCGAAAATTATCCCCATATTATAAAAACAATGAATAATAACACAAAATATCAGAGGGTGTTTCATGTCAAACTTTAGGGAAAACAATTTACATTTTCATTGATTCTGTTGAATTACTTAAGGGTTTTAATAAATTTCAGTTTTGCCATAATTCTATTTGTAGGCTTACTCATGATTTGGTACGCATTATAGTAGCAAGGCACTGATGTCTTCAGTGATACTATCTTTTGATATAGGTGTGTTTCTTGGTGAACCTTTCAGCCCCTTCAAAGATTCTTTTTTTTACTTTAAAGGCCAAGTCCACCCGAGAAAATTGTCGATTTGAATCGGAAGAGAAAAATCAAACAGACATTTCATCGAAATCGGATGTCAAATAAGAAAGTTATGACATTTTTAAAGTTTCGCTTATTTTTCCCAAAACAGTTAAATGCACAACTGAGCGATATGCAAATGAGAGGGTCGTTGATGTCCATCACTCCCTATTTCTTTGGGTTTTTGTTTTTTTTTTTTGTTGAATAATACCAAAATCCATTTTTTTCAGATTTGACAATAAGGACCAACATTAAAAAACATAAACTGTTAAAATAATGTTAATTCCACATGTTCAGGGAGAAACAAAACTTTGTTTCACTAGGCAAGGAGAAAAAAATTGAAATTTTCCTGTTTCATATGATAAAATACAAAATAAATAGTGAGTGGGTGACGTCATCATGCTGCCAATTTTCATACTGACCAGGATGTGCATATAACTGTTTTGTAAAATTAAGCGAAAGGTTAAAATGTCATAACTTTCTTATTTTACTTCCGATTTTAATGAAATTTTCAGTGTTTTGCTTGTTGGATTTTTCTCCTTTTTTCGAAATCAACATTTAGTTGTGGTGGACTTGTCCTTTAAACAGAATTTCATCAGTAGCTTTCACATTCCTTATCTTTATAATAATGGAGCTACATGTATCATGGGCAAAAGATTAACAATTTCATCCAAGGACCGTGTTGTGAGAGAACTGCCAATATTTACATTTTTAGTCAGTGGGCCATATGATCAGATACCTCCTTCTACATGTGCTATGTGCCAGGCGCGGATCCATGGGGGGGGCCGAGGGGCCTTGGCCCCCCCCCCCTTCGGCAAAAAAAAGAGAGAGGGAAAGAAAGAGAAAAAGAGGGGAAGAGGGGAAAGAAAAGAAGAAAAAGAAGAAAGGAAGAAGAGAAGAAAAAAGAGAGGAAAAGGGGGGAAAGAAAAAAGGAAAAGAGAGAGAGGAGAGGGGGAAAAGAAGAGGGGAAAAGAGAGAGGAAGAGGGGGAAGGAAGAAGAGGGGGAAAAGAGAGAGGAAAGGGGGAAAGAAAAGAAGAAAAAGGAAAGAGGGGGGAGGAAGGGAAGGAAAAGAGAGAGGAAAAGGGGAAAGAAAGAGAAGGAAAAAGAGAGGGAAAGGAAAAGGAGAAAAAAAAGAGAGAGAGGGGAAGAGGGGAAAGGAAGAGAAGAAAAAGAGAGAGAGGAAAAAGAGGAAAGAAAAGGAGGAAGAGAAGAAAAAAAAGGGGAGGGAGAGGGAGGAAAGAAGAGAAGAAAAAAAAGAGGGGAAAGAAAAGAAGAAGGGAAAGAAAAAAAGAAAAAAAAGAGAAGAAGAGGGGAAAGAAAGAGGAAGAGGGGGAAGGAAGAGAAGAAAAAGGGAGGGGGAGGGAGAAGAAAAAAGAGGAAGAGGGGGAAGAGAGAGGAAAAGGAGAAAAAAGGAAAGAGAGGAAGAGGGAAGAAAGAAGAGGAAAAAAGAGAGAGAAGGGGAAGAAAAGAAAAAAAGAGAAGAAAAGGGGAAAGGAAGACAAGAAAAGGAGGGGAGAGGGGGAAAAGGGAAGAGGGGAAAGAAAAGGGAAAAGGGAGAGAGAGGAAGAGGGAGGAAAGAAAAAAAAGAGAAGGGAAAGAGAAGAAAAAGAAGAGGGGAAAGAAAAAAGGGGAAAAGAAGAGGGGAAAGAAAGAGAAAAAAGAGGAAGAGGGGAATGAAGAGAAGAAAAGGGAGGGGAGGGGAGAAAAACAGAGGAAGAGGGTGAAAAGAGAGAGGAAGAGGGGAAAAAATGAGAAAGAGGAAGAGGGAAGAAAGAAGAGAAGAAAAAAGAAAGAGAGAAAGGGGGAAAGAAGAGAAGAAAAGTGGAGAGGAAGAGGGGAAGGACGAGAAGAAAAAAAAAGAGGAAGAGGAGGAAAGAAAATGATGTTCGAACCAAAAGGGCGCTGAAATGATGTTCGAAGGAATGTCAAAATGCTGTTCGAACTGGGGGCAGAATTAATTTTTTAACCGGTGGGGGGGGGGCGAATTGATGTTCGACGTAGGGGCGCCATATTGATGTTGGAACTAGGGGGCGCCAAATTGATACTCGAGCTAGTGGGGGGCGAAATGGTATTCGGACTAGGGGCGCCAAATTGATGTTGGACCTACATGAAGGGGCGCCGAATCGATATTCGAACTAGGAGGGCGCCGAAATGATGCCAAAATGATGTTCGAACGGGGGGGCCGAAGTGATGATCGACCTAAATGTAGGGGCGCCAGATTGATGTTGGACCTACATGTAGGGGCGCCGAATTGATATTCGAACTAGGAGGGCGCCGAAATGGTGTTCGAAGTGGGGGCGCTAAATTGATACTCGAACTAGGGAGGGGGGCCGAATCGATGTTCGAGGTAGGGGGCGCCAAATTGATACTCAACTAGGGGCGCCAAATTGATGTTGGACCTACATGTAGGGGCGCCGAATTGATATTCGAACTAGGAGGGCGCCGAAATGATGTTCGAAATGGGGGCGCTAAATTGATACTCGAACTAGGGAGGGGGCCGAATCGATGTTCGAGGTAGGGGGCGCCAAATTGATGTTCAAACTAGGGGGGCGCAAAATTGATACTCGAGCTAGGGGGAGGGGGAATGATATTCGAACTAGGGAAGACAAATTGAATTCGAAGGGATGCCAAAATGATGTTCGAACTGGGGGCCGAATTTATGTTCGAACGGGGGGGGGGCGAATTGATGAGCGACCTACATGTAGGGGCGCCAAATAGATATTCAACTAGGGGCGCCAAATTGATGTTGGACCTACATGTAGGGGCGCCGAAATGATGTTCGAAATGGGGGTGCAAAATTGATACTCGAACTAGGGAGGGGGGCCGAATCGATGTTCGAGGTAGGGGGCGCCAAATTGATACTCAAACTAGGGGCGCCGAATTGATGTTCAAACTAGGAGGGCGCAAAATTGATACTCGAGCTAGGGGGAGGGGAAATGATATTTGAACTAGGGAAGACAAATTGAATTCGAAGGGATGCCAAAATGATGTTCGAACTGGGGGCCGAATTTATGTTCGAACGGGGGGGGGGCGAATTGATGAGCGACCTACATGTAGGGGCGCCAAATAGATATTCAACTAGGGGCGCCAAATTGATGTTGGACCTACATGTAGGGGCGCCGAAATGATGTTCGAAATGGGGGTGCAAAATTGATACTCGAACTAGGGAGGGGGGCCGAATCGATGTTCGAGGTAGGGGGCGCCAAATTGATACTCAAACTAGGGGGCGCCGAATTGATGTTCAAACTAGGGGGGCGCAAAATTGATACTCGAGCTAGGGGGAGGGGAAATGATATTTGAACTAGGGAAGACAAATTAAATTCGAAGGGATGCCAAAATGATGTTCGAACTGGGGGCCGAATTTATGTTCGAACGGGGGGCGAATTGATGAGCGACCTACATGTAGGGGCGCCAAATAGATATTCAACTAGGGGCGCCAAATTGATGTTGGACCTACATGTAGGGGCGCCGAATCGATATTCGAACTAGGAGGGCGCCAAAATGATGTTCGAAATGGTGGCGCTAAATTGATACTCGAACTAGGGAGGGGGCCGAATCGATGTTCGAGGTAGGGGGCGCCAAATTGATACTCAAACTAGGGGGCGCCGAATTGATGTTCAAACTAGGGGGGCGCAAAATTGATACTCGAGCTAGGGGGAGGGGGAATGATATTCGAACTAGGGAAGACAAATTGAATTCGAAGGGATGTCAAAATGATGTTCGAACTGGGGGCCGAATTTATGTTCGAACGGGGGGGGGGCGAATTGATGAGCGACCTACATGTAGGGGCGCCAAATAGATATTCAACTAGGGGCGCCAAATTGATGTTGGACCTACATGTAGGGGCGCCGAAATGATGTTCGAAATGGGGGCGCAAAATTGATACTCGAACTAGGGAGGGGGGCCGAATCGATGTTCGAGGTAGGGGGCGCCAAATTGATACTCAAACTAGGGGGCGCCGAATTGATGTTCAAACTAGGGGGCGCAAAATTGATACTCGAGCTAGGGGGAGGGGGAATGATATTCGAACTAGGGAAGACAAATTGAATTCGAAGGGATGCCAAAATGATGTCCGAACTGGGGGCCGAATTTATGTTCGAACGGGGGGGGGGGCAAATTGATGATCGACCTACATGTAGGGGCGCCGAACTGATATTCGAACTGCCACCTTGTTGTTGGCTCATTGTTCCATAAGTTTGAAATGCCTTGGCCTTGAGGTTTTTAGGCCTTGGGTTTCCATGCCTTGGCCTTGGGTATTAAAGCCTTGGCCTTGGAGGTTTGAGCCTTGACTACAACACTGATGGATATATTGATATATATTATTTACAGAAATTTTGAAGTTTACTTGCACACACTAAGAAATAAATGTTCAGATTTGAACCCCGAAAGGTTGATTCAAAATCAGCACCCTATGGGTTCAAAAATTGAACCCTGCGATTGGGGTTCATTTTTGCACCCTACGGGTTCAAAATTGCACCCCTAGGGCTTCAGTTTGAAATTTAGGGGTGCAGTTTTGAACCCGCAGGGTGCAAAAATGAACCCAACCGCAGGGCTCAATTTTTGTACCCAAATCAGGGGTTCAATTTTTAAACTCATAGGGTGCTGATTTTGCATGGAGCTTGCGGGGTTCAATTTTGAACCTTTATTTCTTAGTGTGCAATATGTAATAGAATAAATGAAACTTTCATTGTAATGGTGAAAGTTTCGGATGCGTTTTTTATTTTTTGACGAATCGTCAGATACTCAAATAACTGACATAACTCTATGGTTTATATCGTTCCTATATTTTTGTTTCATGTAGCAATGCGTAAAAGACAGCTATATACAGTCGATGATACGACACCTTTTCGTTTCCAACCTACAGTGGGAAATCACGTTTTATTTTTTTAAACGAATTCCACTCAAACTATTACCTGGATTTACTCAGGCCTAAACTGCATTGCTATCATTTACATTTATTGTTACATCTTGAAATAGTTGATGTATACAAGATACATGGGACCTTGGAATTCATGTTTCACTAGTATTGTATGAAAGAGAGAGATAAGAACTTATCGTCCAAAATGATGCGAACTTAAGAGCATTGTTTTCATATTTATAAAGACACTGACAATAAAGTATATTTTTACAGTACATTTATCTTTAGTATCTTATATTCTTTTATATACACCGTTTACACGCATTCTGTTTCTTTTGAAAATCTATTTGGAGTATATAAAATTTGAGCAAGATTATAAGATACATAACCTTTTGATACTTTATATGATTGTTGCAAGAGCGGAAGAGCCAATGTTTGTTGATAAGGATTGACAAGACAACTCACTCTTTTGAATGGATTTCAAGCGAATAACAAAATATTATATAATATATCCAAACACTTACAGATCTAAGTAGGCAGTGCACTCCCAATTAGTAAATGCTGACTACTGAGTCTACCTCAACTATATAATAAAAAGAATGTAAATGTATATCTTTCCAAGAATATCTTACCCAAAATAAAATATTAATTTTCTTTCATGCAGAATATGCAATTTAGTTATTGCACAACCAGTTTTCATACGCGGCGATACAGAGGCGTCATCCCCGTAAAATTTTGCAACCCCTGAAGCAAAAAGTAGAAAAGAAAAAAAAATTGGAGTACCCACAAGAACGAAGAATGCCTAGAGGTTTCTGTGAGAAGTAACTGAACTAGACATTACCCATTCGGCAATGGGAGTCAATATTTCGGCACGATTATTACTTGACTTGAAATTAGGGCCCCCTAAGAAATCCTGGCTCCGCGCCTGGCTCCCGCTCACATAATTCTAGCAGGGCCTATTCTGATGAGAAGTTAAACGAAATTGAAAGCATCAAATGGTTAAAATAGAAATCGCTCGAGTTTCCCGCTCGCATTGATTATTTTTTAAAGTGATTTTACATTTATTCATGAATACATCATTATAAAACCATTATTCAATTGCCTCTTCTTCATGCATAGGCGGATCCAGGTGGGGACCTGAGGGGCCCGGACTCCCCTATTGGTAGAGCAAAAAAGGGGGAAAGAAACAAAAAAGGAAGGAAAAGAAAAGAAAAAAAAGAAAAGAAGGAAGACGAATGAATAAAATTAGATGAGAGGAAGACTTGGACAAAATATTGTATGTCACTATATAAAATTTTTGCTCGCGCTTCGCGCTCGCATTGCCTGTTAAGCGATCCACATATCTTGTTCAACACGGAGCTTAAATATCAAGTTTGGAAGTCAGTATACAAAACATATTTCTCCTTGGAAATCGAACTTTCATTAATTTTTGTGATTTACATATTGATTTTTAAAAAGTGCTCTGTAAAAATGTCATTTTTATGGTCTGAATATTAACATTTTCCAATTGCGCTGCGCGTTCGCGAATTTTGATTTATCAGGTACCTATTATTTTCATGTATTCCATAAAGTTTTCAAAATATACCTTTTCAGGTCTGATTGTCAAAACGCATCAGCTAGCGCTGCTATGCTTGCATTTTTGATTGGCGGATTATGTATGTCTCAATATTGATTGTATAACAAACTACTTAAAATTCCCTTTTCATTACAGTTTATCAAAAATTTCGGCTCGCGATTTGCGCTCGCATTAATGGTTAAAAATATATCAACTAATTAATGATGCATCCTATTCATAAATAAAAAGATGCTTGGAATGTTCAGTGTTCAGGCCATGATATCATCAGATTCCGCGCCCTCATTATGCTTTAATACGAAGATATCAATTTAATGATTAAATTGTCACTTTTGTTTTATCTCGCGCTTAGCAAGATGAATAGGAAGATATATAGTCATCATATTCATATGATAACATGTCAAGGTCCTATGTCTCAAAATAAAGCATATCAGCTCTTTATTAAGTGCGATTTATATCCACCTTACAATTTTCCTACACAATGTTTGAAATATCAGATCGGAATATCAAATATTTTAAGCTCGCGCTTCGCGCTCGCTTTTATTTTCATGATAAAAGATTGTTTAGAATGCCTAGATTCTAGGTCTAAATCTGAAACACGCGAGCGTATTTTCATTCAGTTATCCAGTTTCAGATCACAATATCAAAAAATTCTGCTCGCCCTTTGTGCTCGTATTATTAATGTCGGAAGATCCCTTTTCTCATCCTTTTCATGATTTACAAAACATGAATAGAGTATCCCGTTCAAGGTCGAAATCTCGATTTTTTTTACGCTCGCGCTTCGCGCTCGCATAATTTGATTGTGAAATATGGAATGTCTTCATGGCTAAATGCAAGCAGTCCTTAAAAGGCACTTTTCGATCAGTTCAAAACGTATATAAATATTTTCTGCTCGCGCTTTGCGCTCGCATTATTAATGTAGGAAGATCCCCTCTTACTCATCTTTTTCATGATTTAGGAAACATGAATAGAGTGTCCCGTTCTAGGTCTAAAACTAGAATTTTCCGCTCGCACTTCGCGCTCGCATCGATTGTTTAGTTATATAGCTATCTTGTTCATGATTACAAAAACTGATTAAAGTTTTCCATTCTTTATGTAGAAATGTCAAAAATTTTCAGCTCGCGCTTCGCGCTCGTATTATTTGATTGATGAAATATGTAATGTCTTCATGGCTAAATGCAAGCAGTCCTTAAAAGGCACTTTTCGATCAGTTCAAAACGTATACAAACATTTTCTTCTCGCGCTTTGCGCTCGCATTATTAATATAGGAAGATCCCCTCTTACTCATCTTTTTCATGATTTAGGAAACGTGAATAGAGTGTCCCGTTCTAGGTCTAAATCTAGGATTTTTCCGCTCGCACTTCGCGCTCGCATCAATTGTTTAGTTATACTGTATAGCTATCCTGTACATGATTACAAAAACTGATTAAATTTTTCCATTCTTTATGTAGAAATGTCAAAAATTTTCAGCTCGCGCTTCGCGCTCGCATTATTTGATTGATGAAATATGTAATGTCTTCATGGCTAAATGCAAGCAGTCCTTAAAAGGCACTTTTCGATCAGTTCAAAACGTATACAAACATTTTCTGCTCGCGCTTTGCGCTCGCATTATTAATGTAGGAAGATCCCCTCTTACTCATCTTTTTCATGATTTAGGAAACATGAATAGAGTGTCCCGTTCTAGGTCTAAATCTAGAATTTTTCCGCTCGCACTTCGCGCTCGCATCAATTGTTTAGTTATACTGTATAGCTATCCTGTACATGATTACAAAAACTGATTAAATTTTTCCATTCTTTATGTAGAAATGTCAAAATTTTTCAGCTTGCGCTTCGCGCTCGCATTATTTGATTGTTGAAATATATAACGTCTTCATGGCTAACTGTATGTAGTCTTTAACAGGACTGGTAGGCCTACTTTTCCGATCAGTTCAAACGTTTATCAAAAATTTCTACTCGCACTTCGCGTTCGCAGTAATTATTGCAGGCACATCTTCGGAATGTTCAAATTTTAGGAAAAAATACATACAATTTAAAAAAAATTGCTCGCGCTTCGCGCAGGCATTATAAAATAAGGATTATGATATTATACATTTATGTTGATTTAAAGAATAAAGCTAAGAAGTGACTTATAGGACTACCCCCTTCAAAGAAATAAACGAAAAAAAAACATCTTCGAGCGGCCGATCGGGGAAAATATGGCTGAAAAAAAATTCTGGGCCCCTTTATTGGCGAAGGCTGGATCCGTCCCTGATTCATGTGCCTATGAAATAAGATAATCTAACATGCATTTAAGGCACTTATGATTGCCTGGGGGAGGGGGGTCGCCATTTTTCAGAAAAGTACACAGGGGCGCCAAAATCAGGTCGAATTTGGGCCCCCCTCCCTACGAAATCCTGGATCCGCGCCTGCTATGTGCTGCATGTATTTCGTTAATACATGTTCAACTGTAGAGTTGTAAGAAAGTCTGATTCTATATAATAATAATGATAATAATATTATAGAGTATTTTCAAGCGCCAAATCCACATTGATTATGTGCTTAAGGCGCTACGAAAAGGAAATAAGAGAAAATTACATGGAGCAGGAAGGCACAAGGATAAAAAAAAACACAGTCATGACAATGAAAGGAAACTACTGGAAGGCAAATTTAAACAAATGGGTTTAAAATATTTACCGGTAATCATAATGCATCCTCCGCTTCAGGACAGTGAGTCAAGCATTTCTAGATCTCATATCTCCTGGCTTTCAAATGCACTTCTTACAAGCACATGGTTCCTGGAAAGAGGTCCATCGGTAACTTTAACAGTGCAGTGTACCTTTAAAAAAAATTACGACTCGTATCAAAAGCTATAATACACGTAAGAGCGTTGTGCCATTGTCATGATCATTGTCTGATTTTCTGAAGTAGTCAGTCTTAGTCATCTGCCTATTTACTGCTTATTCATAAAAAAAATCTTCTTAAACTCAACAAAATGATGTGGGATAAAGGAAAATCTTCATTCTTATTCTTGTTTTGTCTACAGTTTCCTGATCCCCCATTTTTATTCATGCCCCGGAGTTCTATCATTGTCTTGATTATAAAAGCAGCACGAATGAATGAATGAATATAGAGAGTCTGTGATACATGTCAGAAAACTAAATTAATGAAAATTTTGATTAATCAAGCCGTAACATTAATAAGCTCTTTTGGCTCGGAACCCTTTCAAACGTTGGTACTGAATTATTAATATTTTCTGCCATCCAGGGAAACATTTTTTTTTAAGGACCTGTCAGACGGTTTTATCCGACAGGTACCCTTTATCCCATAGTTACCATGGTAACAGCCAACCATTCTCAAGGATAACTGTCAGACCTGACAATTTGTCGAATTAAAATGTTGATAAAACACCCCCCTCCCCATGGAGGGGGAGGGTTGATGCCCCTTCTGACGGCAGAGATATAAATATAGAGTGATATCTGTAAACAACAAAAATACCTTTCTCCAGATATGTTAAAAGCAAATGCTTTGGGTCTGTGTTTAAAGTAAAAATTCTGTAAGTACATGTGTATGCATGTTCTGGAAGAAAGCTCTGTTCTAACATAACTTTTCATTAGGCATTGATACTACTTCCTGGCTTTTAAAAGAAGGGGAAAGTGAAAATATATTGCATTAACTAATAAAATATCTGATGATAATATAGCTGCGGCTTGCAGATAGATAAATCATTGGTCTCGTGTGCATAACTGTAATTCATAACAGTAAACATGTCAAATAATGATCACCATTCACATTCATGCTATAGGCTCAAATCATGTATTTTCTGCATAATCTTTCCTTAAATATCTTGTTTTTATTTGGTACATCACCATAATAATGCTTGATCCTCTAATCTCTTAGATATAATAATATTATAACTCAGCACCCATGAATACATGTATATAAAAAGACATATTGCACATCCCTTTTTATGCCGTTTGGTGTGAAAAAAGGGCAAAAATGCCAATATAATAACCATTATAAAACTACATCGCAGGTCAAAATTGTTGTCGGATTTGTGTTCATCAGCCAAAATCGCCAGAAAATCCACCCGTTTCGAAAAAAAATGTTTTTGCCCACCCCTAACAATATGTTACACTAATGACCATTCTATTTGTATATGGTGTAATGAACCATGGCGTTTCATTTTCTTTTTAAAAGGGAAGCAATCCAAGCTCTTCAAATATCATATACTAGTAATGAAATACAAAAAAGGGAGTTTGTGACCTTAATGGGTTCCCTCATTTGCATTCTGCCTTTGGCTTTGTTGTGCAAGTACTTGTTTCTGAAAATAAATCACTTGAGTTTTAGTTTTCACAAACCTCTTGGAATTTCAAAATGTTACATTGGGAAAAATCCAGTAAATGTATTTCAATCTTTTCAAAATGAGACATTTCTTCGTGGGTCGAAACTATTGATATCAACGATACAAATACCTTGTCTAAATCCCACATCTGTCTATTGAATTAACATGAGCATGATGAGGGAAGCTACACGTGTTTCGGGTAAGCTTAATAGCAAAAATGATGACTCATATAGGACAGGAATTGATGACGAGTTGCAATATAAATCTGAAATGTTGAGGAATTTCATAGATATTGTTGTGGGTGTGTGTATGCGTGGGTGTGCGTTTTGATATATTTGTACTTAACGCCTATGGGGTGTAAATAAGTTGGCTCAGAGCCTGCTGGAAGCCTCGTTGCGCTAACTGGAATTATTTAATGATGGCGCCTTCAAGTCTTATGGCGGGCAAGGGTTTATAGCCGCCTAATTGGCCTAGAAGGTTGTTTTTTATGGGTACTTATTGTTTTATTATTTTTTCTCTGTGTATTTATAAATGTAATGGATATAATGGTGTTGTGTTGTCGCCTTGACAAAAACAAATGATATGGAGTATCCTTCCTGTTAATTAGTTTGTAATACTACTAAATATAAGATATGAAAATTCATCATGTTTTATGAGCATCTTATAAAAAGTACTAATTACCCTCCTCTCTCTCCCCTCCCTTCTTTCTATTTCTCTCTCTTTCTCTCTCTCTCTCTCTGGATCTTTCCCATGCACAACGATACACTGACGCGCATGCCTGCACCAAAATCAACATATCACCGTTATAGTATAAACTATCACTGCCCGCCCACAAACCTTCACACACATACACACCCACTCACACACACACTCACTCACACACACTCACTCACCCTCACACACTGACACACATGCACGAAATAATTAACACCAACCTATGCAAATAAAACCACGAGTCATGATGTTAAGTTAACAATTGATGATGATCAAATACCTTACAATGAAATAGCTCACGTTCTAGACAAAGCCTTTAATGAAGTCGGCTCAAGGTTGCAATCCCCTTCGAATAATTTCTCGAAAGATTTATTAAACAATTTACAAACTCTTTTTATTCCAGATTGTGAATTTAAATTTTGTGCAATCAAAAAAGGAGTATGTTTTGAAAGAGCTATTACATACTGATTGTTCGAAAGCGGTCGGAGTAGATGGCATTTACCCTAAGTTTCTTAAGCTGGCAGCAGAGAGTATAGCTGGACCTTTAACCAATTTATTTAATGCAACTTTACAAACTAGTGTTATTCCAGAAGATTTTTAAGACAGCAAGAATTACTCCTGTACATAAGGGAGGATCTTTTGATATTGACAATTATAGACCAATTTCTGTGCTCCCAGTCCTGTCCAAAATGCTAGAGAGAGCAGTACATGATCAATTGTATAAGTACTTAAATGTAAATGATATACTTGCAAATTGTCAGTCTGGCTTCAGACCGTCTTTAATCCACTGCCACTTGTCTAACTGAGATTACAGACTTTTTGTATGATAAAATGGACCGAAAACATGTTACTGGTGGTATTTTCTTGGACCTACGCAAAGCTTTTGATGTTATTCCTCACAATTTTATACTTGCAAAACTTAAGTACTATTATGGTATTACTGGCAATGAATACAACTGGATGGAATCGTATTTAACAGACAAGGCAATTTGTAATGATTAACAATTGTCGCAGTGAATTTTTAAAGATAAAATCAGGTGTTCCACAAGGATCTATATTGGGTCCATTGATATTTTGTATTTTTATTAATGACATGTGTAATTTGAAATTGCATGTACATTCTAAAATGTCTCTTTATGCTGATGATACCGCCATTTTTTTAATCACGGTGAATCAATTAAGGAGGTACAAAAGTATTTGCAATATGATTTTGATTCAATATGTAAATGGTTAGACTTAAATAATATGCATTTACACCCGCAAAAACAAAAGCCATGGTATTTGGTCAAAAGAAAAAGTTGAGGGGTGCTCATTTGCCAGTGAAATTCAGGAATATACAATTAGAAAATGTAAAAAAGATTAAATACGTGTCATGCTCGATCCGGGCTTGACTTGGTGTGAACATATTACTAATATCGTTTGTAAAATATCTCGAGCAATAGGTTGTATAAGGCGGATTAAGCATTTACTGTCCTTTGATATCATGAAGAAGCTGTACTTTTCTATGATTTTTACCTTACATTGATTACTGTAGTACATCTTGGGGAAGCAGAGCAAAAATACATTTAGATAAGATACAAAAACTTCAAAATAAATATGCCAGGATGCTTTTGAAATAAGATTATAATACATCACAAATTTCTTTGTTGCAGTCACTGAAGTGGCAATCAGTAGATCAGCGTATAAAATATCAGTATTTTGTTTTTGTATATAAAATAATGAACACTTTAGTTCCAAATTATTTAAAACCTTTAGTATGTAAACGGCCTGTGAAATACAGGACACGGTTTTCTTTGCGATGCCCCCTTCAGCTTCCTAAAGCTAGAACTGAATATAAAAAGAAAATCTTTCGCATATTTCGGACCCAAATTATTTAATGCACTTCCTTCAAATTTACAAGCCTGTACGAGTACCTCCTTGTTAGTTTTTATAAAAATTATGCTAAACCTTTCATACGAATTGATGAAGAGCGAAATAATATTCCATTGATTTATACAATGCTATGTACTTGTATGTTTAGATTGTCACTTCCCACTCTAAATTTTTTTTATGTTAATTGTTTCTGATGTTAAATAGTTTGTATTTTTGACGTTGATTGTTTTTTTATGATATATTTTATAGTTATCTTGACATGTATTTTAAACTGCAGGGCGCCTTTGTAAAGCAGTTTTAAGAACTGAACAGGCCTACCCTGCAGTATAAAATAAATAAAACAAAATAAATATAAATAAATAAGGTTCGTTGTCATGTTAACAACAAACAAAAGTCACGAACTGTTTGTGCGTAAACGAGTTTCATGAAATTGAATTATTGAAATGTTAGCGATAGTGAGAAATATATCAATTTGCATCAAAATATTGAGAATTTACTCCTGGAATTACACGGGCGTAAATTGTACATTACATCCCCATACTTTTCGGAGAAGGGGGTGGCATATAACCCTCCACACTTTTCAATCAAGAAAAAAATATTTGTTTAATCATCAAATGGTTAATACTTCTGTTAATGTGTGGATTCATCTTTAAATGCTATAAAAGTGCTAACATTGGCCTAATTTTGAATTTTAAATTGCAAAATTTCTCGCGCGATCGCTCCGCTCCCGTGCTTAATCGATTCCTGCCATAATAAATCCCTACGATTAGATGAGTCACTGATAACATTTATCAAAAGAATGCCGTTAATGAAACACTAGTTTTGCTCAAAATATCGAATGTTTCATCCTCTCATTCGAATTTTTTTCTTTTCATATACAATTTCGTTGTGATATTAACACTATTTTTAAGTTTATATTGTGGCCTGTGATGGCCTATAATCATTTCATACGGCACCCTTATTTCAGACAATCGTGATTCTATTTTTGTTTTCATTCTCATGTCACTTTAACCAGTGAGCAAATGAATTTTCATTGAACAAAACTTGAGTATTTAATCCCTATTTGCTCTTTTTTATATATTTCTGGTTCACATTGTTCTAAGGTTTACGTTATTGATATTACCCTTATCATCATCATTTTAAACGATTAAAATAACTTTTTAAAGGCTCGCTATAAGCTCACCGCCTCAAGTTCTCCCATTATTCATGTTATTAAACTCTCTGAAATACGATTTGGTTATCATTCTGTCTTCGAAAGTCTGTGGAAATTTGCTCGTTCACTACGCTCACTCGCATTTGGATATAATTGTAATCCGGAAGTTTGCGTCACAACAAATACATTACAATATAGCCATCGAAAAAAGACATCTTGATCGTCCTTCAAGTACAGAATGGTATTACCCACGCAGTTATATACCCTTATACATGTAGCCCGTGATGTGTCTTTCTTCCACCTATTGATAAATTGCTCGCTCGCTATGCTTACTCGCCGCATTATCCACTCACTAATCACACCTCATGAAAGACGATTTTGGTCATCATGTCTTTCAACTAGTGAAAATTTGCTCGCTCGCATTTGGATAATAACTGTAGTCAAGTAGTTTATAGCACAACAAATTCATTCCAATTATAGCCATTGGAAAAACAATCATGAGAGGCCTTTACAAACTGAAAGATTAAAGGATTATGTACACGAACGTTCCCCGTATAAATAGCCTTATATATGTGTGGGGTGGCCCCCAAATTGTAAATGTCAGGGCAGTATATTGCTTTCATCCAATCCCCCCCTCCTCCACTCCTCGGACCGGATTTACGCAAGTGCCTGTAAATGTATGATAATATCTTCATCTTCCCTTCACCCATTTTTTTCAGTGGGCGTTTGAATCCTGGAAAACCAACGTGCCCACCGTTGCCGGAGCATAGCTTTACGCCATAGAGGAACAAAAATATCCTTGTTTCTTTTCTTATCCCATTAAAACATAGTTACGATGATACCACCGTCACTCAGCTCGAAACTTCAGACCTGTTCGAAACCAATCAACCTTTACAGAGAAGGGAAACTTCAACGCGTAGATGAAGGTGATGTCAACATGAATCTCTGTCCCGTTATACAGACATCCGACGGCCAATCAGTCCAAACTATTCTGAAATTGATCCAGAGATGGACGTCTATCACTTCCTGTCCAGGGCGAGCAAGCAATCTGAGAATATTTGTATGCCGCTTTCCAGGTACTTACTAACGGAGACATTTAAACCATCAACGAAAATAATTAAAAATAATGATTTTTCAGCCAAATTGCATTGCAATAGAATAATAAACTTCGCTGTGGTGTAGGAGTATGAGAAGGGCGTGTGTGGGGTGTGGGTGTGTATGTATGTGCGTGTAAGTTTGTGTGGGGGTGTGTGCGTTATAGAGGGGATAGACGGAGGTTATAGGTGCTGATGAGGATGAGAGTTGTGTTTAGGGTATAAGGGATAATAATGTGTGTGTGCGTGCTTTTGTGTGTTTAGCCTGGTTACACTTTTTTGTTGCACGTGTGTGTAAGTTCTGTAATGAGCTACTTCTATTAAAAAAAAAATATCCATCAACCGGGAACGTCCCCCGTCCAGATAATAATGCCAATGGGGTTGCCACGCAGTCAAGCTTAGCTTATAATGACAGCCCCTGCAACCTTCTAAAAATCGATATATTTTAATAGAAAATGCAATTTTGATCAATGTTTTGCTTGACAGTTATACGTACATCATTATTTTATTTTCTTTGTTAATGTGTTTGTGAAAAAGTGTTGCAGAAACCAATAAATGAAATGAAATATTTTTAACCGTTTCATCTAGTTTAACGCATTATTTAGAAAAAAAGATGTATGCAGAGTGATATGAATCATCCCTGGTTTCAGGAAAGCATGCTTATATTTGCCGGAAATAAGTCTTGGTAGTGGATTAATAAAGTTATATTTTGGGGGTGCATGATACGGCAACACTCTTCCTCACTTTGACTATTATAATAGTCAAATAACAAGATTGTGTCGTGTAAATATGCGCGAGGGGAAATAGGTTGCGCGTGAGTGTGAAGATGTTCCTCTTTTACCACCAATATACCTGCCCTGCTGACAACGTTAGTCCCCGGCATATTTAAGCCTACGTATAAGATAGATAACTTAGTTCACAATTTACATGGAGATGCAAAACAGAACTAAAATTCTTTTGCAGATTGTATGCCAAATCCATGCCCTCATCCTAGTTCATGTGTTGAGACTGAGGATAGCTTCGATTGCATTAACCATGAAGTCACTGAAGTTACTGGTAACACTGTAACAGGTCGGTATATCAACAAATGGCTGTAAAAAAAACTTATCTGGTTTTGAAAAACATAAATTTGATATCTGTCGTTCCTTTGACATTTATATCATAATGTTGTGAATTAAAATTTTATAAGTTAGGGAGGAGCTGTATATTATCGATATAAAATAAGTTTCAATTATAGAAATTACCCCCTCCAAAATTATTCGCCAACTCAAGGTTGGAGGTTATCAATTTCTCACCACTTCATAATCGTATGTAAATACATGGCATTCAAACCAAGCATTATTATGGTATTTTTTTAAACATACTCTCATGGAATTCGCAGTCTTGGTCAATATGCGACAATGCCAGAATGTACAGTATACGTTGGTAAAATTCATTGTTTTGAGGGTTGACTTGTAATGATTGACTGGTGATGTTTAGCTCATGCGTGAAATGCTTAAAATGAGAGTCCTCACAATGTAATAGTAATAATAATATGACAGAATAGTGGTGGCCTCTGACTATCAGGGCTTATTTGTAAGACTTGAATAGCCCTCTGGTAAAGGAGGTTCCTTGCAAAAGCAGCGATCCTTGCTAAAGCGGGGAAAACATTTATACTCTCCTCAATGTGGAATCGGAATCCTGTTGTGCCCGAGGCTTAACAAATTAGAAAAGTTATCTAAAGCAAATAATAGTTTGCATACAATTTACGTTCCCTGACGAGTCACAACTGATGGAGGGGATGTCCCCCCACCCCACCACTCCTTTTGAGAAGTAAAAATGCAAAGAAAACCGACGTGTGTCCCCTCTTTTTAACTTTTTTTTTACTTGTCAATTTTTTTTCTGGTACGCGGACAAAATATCCTCCAAAGAATTTGCCGCCCTTTTGGAAAATCCTGGGTACCCTGCTCCCTTCCACGATGTGGATCGAAATACTAGAAATAATGTTGGGCCCTGACATTTGAATAATATTAGGAGGCTTAACAAATTAGAAAAGTTATCTAAAGCAAATAAAAGTGTGCATAGAATTCTGTTTACTTAAATTTGTTATTTTCAAACTAATGATCTGTTTCCAGCCGCACTCACGACACATATTCCTGGAAGTTCTGCTATGCCAACGGAATCTGTGACAACTGATAGGCCTACCACTGAGATATTAGGAGTGGAAGATAGCACAGTAGCTCCGACAACCTCCTTACCATTTACAGAATGTAAGTCACATTTCAAGCCACAACAGCGAAACTGACCAATGGTCTGTCACGACGGTTTTATGGATTTGGGGTCGGTTTCGCCAAAAACAGTATCATAAAGATAAGATTCAACAAGGCACGTTTGTGCCTTCGAAGTTAAAGATTTGAATGTTTAAGAGGGATGATGGTTCCAAGACTTTTTTTTGGGGGGGGTGGGATGGGTTATTCAACATTGAACATCATAATCTTGCATCCTAAGCGAGTATCATATTGACAACCTTTACTAGAAGCTACAGAGTCAGTATTCCAGGGATTTGGTCAATAAGGTAGGCCTACATTGCGATAAAGTTTAAATAAAAAAAAAAATTGGTATGCGGACAAAATATCCTCTAAAGAATTTTCCCACCTTTTGGAAAATCCTTGGTACGCTGCTTCCTTCCACGATGTGGATCGAAATACTAGAAATTATGTTGGGCCCTAACATTTGAATATTATTAGGAGGCTTAACAAATTAGAAAAGTTATCTAAAGCAAATAAAAGTGTGCATAGAATTCTGTTTACTTAAATTTGTTATTTTCAAACTAATGATCTGTTTCCAGCCGCACTCACGACACATATTCCTGGAAGTTCTGCTATGCCAACGGAATCTGTGACAACTGATAAGCCTACCACTGAGGTATTAGGAGTGGAAGATACCACAGTAGCTCCGACAACTTCCTTACCATTTACAGAATGTAAGTCACATTTCAAGCCACAACAGCGAAACTGACCAATGGTCTGTCACGACGGTTTTATGGATTTGGGGTCGGTTTCGCCAAAAACAGTATCATAAAGATAAGATTCAACAAGGCACGTTTGTGCCTTCGAAGTTAAAGATTTGAATGTTTAAGAGGGATGATGGTTCCTAGGATCTCTTTTGGGGGATTTGGGAGGGGTTATGCACCAATGAACATCATAAACTTGCATGCTAAAACAAGTATCATGTTGGCAACCTTTACCTGAAGCTCCAGGGTCAGTATTCCAGGAATTCTGTCAAATATGGGCAGTATGGTAGGCAACACACACCAACGTTAAATCAATCATTATATTATTGTAATTCGCTTCTTCTTTAAGATTCTTACAACAACACTCAGTGTCAGCAAGGCTGGGACATCTTTGGCCACAAGTGCTACATGTACGTTTCAGTGGATGAAAATTGGAAATGGCATTCCGATAATTGTGAGAATAATTACAGCGCAACCATGTTGGTGATCGAATCAAGAGAGGAAAATGATTTCATCAGTCGTGCATACGGCAATAACATGTGGGATATCTGGATTGGATGCTTCCAGCAAACGAATTTAACGTATTGGTTATGTCCTAAAACTGGCGCGAAGTGGTTCGAAACGAGGGATTCCATCGACACAGGCTACTGGAGTAAGTCTTCTTTGTCACCCCGATCGTATGAATCTTAAACATGATGTTCACACCACCAAAACCTACCAAAGCCTTTTGAAAAGCTGTTACGTTATTTCCAGTGCCATATTGGTTTCATTTGTGTGACTGTAGCCAATGTAGCGTTACTCTTGGCATTAAAAATCTTGACGTAGCACCTTGTATGAATTCTCAAATTATTGGCCAAGATCATTAGAAGGCAGAATCATGCAGACAAGGAAAACTGAAGGGAGGACAGCGTAAAATTATTCTCACTTGTGATAGACTATCAAGATATAAAGGGGTATGACAAGGTTTAGTCGGTCTAAAATTCGTTATTATCAGAAATAGTTAAAATAAAGCAGTCTAAAAGCCTCGAGGCGTGTTGGTTACACGGATTGTAATCGATGCCTTAACAGTAACAGTCACACGAACTTCATTGATCAGTTAATGCTTTTGCGTTATTTCGAAGGGCATTTGTCGGTCTGATTTGGGGTCCGTTTCGCTGGTGTTATTGCAATGTAACATACTAATGTCGTAGTCACACCAGCGAAACGGATTCCATATCGAGCGAAACTTTATCCATTGATCAATTTATTTTCGATGACCCAATCATCAGTCGGATTCGGATTCATGACATGTCATTGTAGAATAATGCCAAAGTGATAACATATCAGCGAAACAGATCCAAGGCCGAGCGGTTAGACCCCGGGGGGGGGGCCACTTACATTGGCGAGTGGATACCATGCGCGACCAAAAAACACGTAAAAAGGATGTCTTTTTCACGATAGGGCACGTCACGTACGTAACGTGATAAGGGTGTCAAAAACACAAGAATAATGAAAAAAGGGTATCTATTTCGCTAGGAAAATTACGTGTTTAGGGTCGAATATGCGGGGATGATAAAACAAAATTAAAATGTTTTATAAAGGATGTCCTTTTTGCCCCAAAACTTCGTGTTTAGAGTCCGATTTGCGCGAGGTGTAGAAGTGGTACTAAACCAAATAAGGTAAAGCCGCGACGACCGAAGGACCCGTAACAATAAAACATTCATGTACTTGTTTAGGGGTTCATTTCAGGGAATATTTGCCAAGAGTATCGTTTTGTTTCCCATACTTGTTAAGGGTAGGGTTTCACACGCCAATACTTGTTAAGGGGTGCATTTTCAGAAAATGGAAATTACGTGTTTAGGGTGCTTTTCGAGACCCCATGGTCGCGCATGGTATCCACTCGTGAATGGAAGTGCCCCCCCCCCCGGGTTAGACTGGAATCGTTTTTGTTTTTGTGTTAGGAAAGAAATTACCAAGGAAATACAGGTCTTGATGTTTGAATAACAAGTCAAGCCAGTCTATGTTTTGAACTATGTGTCTAATTACGTCCATTTATCTCGTCGGTAAATTCTATTTCCATTCATTTTATTAATATACATGTATGCTGCCGTCGTAAATCTAAAAAAAAAGTGCAAGTTCAACCTTTTCGTTTAACTAAAATGAAGGCATTTTATCTCACGTAAAACTAAGAACTGAAATGGGAATTCATAGATTATTGTGGTGATCGTTCTCTTACAACTATTAACATGATTAAACTAGGGACCATTAGTGTCTGTTCAGACCAAACTTTGCAACTCGCAAAAGAAGGGAAGGATTTATATGTACGGCGCGTATCGATCAAAAGTTCACACTTTGGAAACGCCCTGGGAATTGAAAAATGTAGAATATGAGAACAATTTTTTTCCACATACATTCTTAGGTTAGGGTCTCAATTATAAAATGAAAGTAACATGTTTGATAATTACAGTTCACTTGACTGAGCACTGCCCATTTTTGTAAAGCTCGCTGATCTGCTTATTTTTCACGCTGTGTCAAGGGAAAAGAGGCGCCAACAAACTTACCTTGTGGTACATTTTCCATGCATTTCTTTTGTATTTTTAGCATATTGAAATAAAACAGATACATTTCAATATTTTGTAACAACTTTTCCACCGAAATTGAACATTTTAACACGAGGTAAGCACAACATTTACTTGTTTGCCAGCTGGATCTGAGGATATAACTGAAGGCAAAGTTTATTTCAGACACCTCAGCATTCTTTCACTAAGTTTGTATCATTTAAAGTAGGACCACATTTCATATTTCATTTAATACTTGTTTCTCCACACTATTCTTAAGCTTGAAAATGATTAACAAAACGAAAGATCAAGCCAAAGCCATTTCATGTGAACCATGGCTCTGTGTAAAGCAGGTATCACGATAATAGGCGGCGGAAGCAGGGGACGTGTCCCCCCCCCCCCCCCTAAATTTTAGTTTGGGGGACGGTCCCCCCTAAAATTTGTTTTGATAACTTTTTTTGGGGGGTTGTCAACTTTTTTTCCTGCGTCCCCCCCCCCCCCCATAAATTCACGTGGACCCCCCCCCCTCCCTGAAACGTGTGTTTCCCCCCCCCCCCCCCTAAAATTTAGGTTGATGACCTTTTTTTGTGCTTGTCAAAAAAATTTTGGTTAGCAAGTCATAAAATATTAGGTTCAAAAGCTTTTTGGGGGGCGCTTGTCAAATATTTTACCTGTGTCCATCCCAAAATTTCAATTGGACACCCCCTAAATTTTCTGGCTTCCGCCGCCAATGATCACGATGGCCTCGGTGTGTGGGGAGGGAGGGCACAATGGCGCTCTATGAGGTGTTTCGGGCAAGAAAAAAACCTCGGGGAAACAACTTAAGAAGGTAAACATGGTATAAGATATCTTAAAATCAATATTTCCAGCTAAAGTCCTTGCGTTCCTCATGATTACCTATAACTACTACTTCTGCGCAAATCATTTTTACGAACTTTTCAAAAGTAAGTGGTGCTCACTCAAGCGGATGATTTTTCAACAGTAATATCGTCATTTGCTGAAAGAGGTATGTACCAATGTTTAAATGTGGAAAAAGCTGCAGGATATTACAAAAAAAATTGCGATTTTACAAGATTATTTCTAAGTTTATACTTTTTTGGTTACATTTCGTAATTCCGAAGGTTCGTAATTCCGAAACATGTAAATTGGCTATACCTCGATGTTCGTTAATCCAAAATCGTAAAAGGGTTCGTTAATCCAAACGTTTGTAGCGTTATTCGTAAGGTTCGATAATCCGAAAAGGAAATAAGGTTCGATGTTCCGAAGGTACGTAAGTCCAAAAACGAAATAAAGTTCGTTGTTTCGAAGGTTCGTTAGTCCGAAAACGAAATAAGGTTCGTTAATCATTGCGTTTTCGGACTAACGAACCTTCGGAATTACGAACCTCATTTCATTTTCGGGTAAACAAACCTTCGTAATTACGAACCTCACTTTGTTTTCGGACTAACGAACCTTCGGAATTACGAACCTCATGTTGTTTTCGGACTTACGAACCTTCGGAAATACGAACCTTCGGAACAACGAACCTTCGGAATATCCTAACCTTTGGAATAACGAAGCTTCGGAATTGCGAACGTATGCGCTTTTTTGATACGCACTGTATACACCTCTGTCTGTTTACTTTGTTATAGACTGGGCACCGGGCGAACCGAATGAAGATAGTGGCCCAACGAAGGCGTGTCTTCGTGTGTACTTCAGAGAGGACTCATATTTCAGTCAATGGAGAGATCGAGACTGTGAAACGTTCTCCTACAGATCTGTTTGTCAGAAGGATCTTGAATAGATGATGATTTCTTAAATAAAAGCTATGCTATGGTTCAAAAAACAGCCTTGTTAACTGATCGATTGATTAATTTTTCAAATTATTCATCGTTATTCAGACATCATATCGGTATAATATCTTAATTATGAAAGTATAAAGTAATAGCGTTTCCTTTGTGATCAGCCGCCTCTGTGCATCATTTTCTTTATTAACCTTACTTAATCGTGTTAATCCAACTATACATGCCTGTTTATCAACCATTTGAGATTTGCGAAATGCTCAACCCTAACAGTTCAAAGTTGTTACGTATCGCGGTAGAGGATGTTGTTTAGAAAGAATATCTTAAATTATTCTCAACTCTTTGCACGCTGAATTATTTTTGTTTCGGGGATAATAATGACAACTGTTTCCATGTTATTTTCTCTAATTCACGATTTCCATATTGAACCATTGATACTTATTATCATTATTATTATTATTATTATATAGATGTTATCCAATAACTATTGCTTTTTATTAGCCTGTCTTATATGATGGTATACGGGAGCAAACTAATCATTATACGATTGCTGAATTTTATTGTTGGAATGTGCAAGATTGGAACATCAGCGCGCTAAGGGTTTATTATATATTCTGGTGTAATATAAAAAAATAGGTAAGTATATATATGTATAATACAAATATTTAATTTCACATTTCAATAAGTGAATTACCATTACTAAAAGTTGCATTCAAGGACTACATTCTTATTAGAATTTAGAGTAGGTGCCAAGAAACATCACTTCTGATAGACAGTATAAATAACTAATCACCAAATTTGAATAAAAGGAATCCCTTGCATCAGTACTTGCATACTGCTTTTCAAGTTTATGTGAATGGCCTCTTGTCTTGTCTTACAACGTACAAGAAAATCAATGCTAGAGTCATAGATGGCATGAATAACACGCGTATCAACATCAATATCTCGTCGATTTTATAGTTGTTAGTTTTTACGCACCAAACTTCCACTTAAAAAGAGAAATATTTTTCAGGGATGATTACAATACACTGAAACAAAAGTTTTGTCAAAATGACGAAAAATCACATTTAATTTTAAGCGGAGACTTCAACTGCGTGTTTCATTAACACATTTAAAGGACAAGTCCACCCCAACAAAAACTTGATTTGAATAAAAAGAGAAAAATTCAACAAGTATAACACTGAAAATTTCATCAAAATCGGATGTAAAATAAGAAAGTTATGACATTTCAAAGTTTCGCTTATTTTTAACAAAACAGTTATATGAACGAGCTAGTTACATCCAAATGAGAGAGTTGATGTCACTCACTCACTATTTCTTTTGTTTTTTATTGTTTGAAATATGAAATATTTTGATTTTCTTGTCATTGTCATGTGAAATGAAGTTTCATTCCTCCCTGAACACGTGGAATTCCATTATTTTAACATTTTGTGCTTCAGGCAAGGAGGTCCTAATCATCAAAATTCGTAAAAATTGAAAAATTGTATAATTCAAACAATAAAAAACAAAAGAAATAGTGAGTGACATCATCGACTCTCTCATTTGGATGTAACTGGCTCGTTCATATAACTATTTTGTTAATAATAAGCGAACTTTGAAATGTCATAACTTTCTTATTTTACATTCGATTTTGATGAAATCTCCAGCATAGTGCTTGTCTGATTTTTCTCTATTGATTCAAATCAACATTTTTCTGAGGTGGACTTGACCTTTAATGAAAGAAGCCAATATAAAACTACTTGTTCTCTAAAACAACTTGTGAAAAAAACCCTGTATATTGTCGATGATTGGAGAAAGGTTCACGTCGATAAAAAACAATTTACATGGCGTAATAAATACTTGCAAATATCATCAAGAATTTATATGATATCAATCAGTAAAGAACGAATACAGGGGCGGATCCAGGATTTAGAAATAGGGGGCGCCAGCGGCGAGGGAGCGAAGCGACCGAGCGGGGGGAGGGTGTGGGGGGGGAATACCCCCTAACACGGCAAGGACTTTTTCAAAAAATCATGTCCAAAAGTCGTATTTTGAGAGCACCTTTAGAAGAAAAATGCACACTTAAATCACTGTAACTTCATGAATAAAAGACACATACTGACTCATTTAGGAGCTGGTTTCCAGTCACACACCGTATAAGCGGTCATTCAAAACATACATTTGGCAAAGGCTCTTCACTTGCTTGCATCGTGTGATTGAAACGTCAAATTTAAATGATACGAAACTGAGACTTGTAATCGATAAGTTCCGAATAATCCATTCTGTTTATTGTCATTTGTGTATTTACATTGTGTGTTTCAAACGAGAATCAAACTACAGAAAAAACGACATCATCTTCTGGTAATCAACCTTTTCCCTCGTATTATTTTCAAATCATCTTCAATAATCCAGTCATTCTGCACAACCTCAAAGTAATATAATGCTTCTTAAGGGGATTCTCATCATTTTTATTGTTTACGTTCAAAGTCTCTCATCGCGTTGCCATCTTAACTTATGACCAGCCAGGATGAAATTGTATTTATATTTATTTTAACATAAGATAATCAATTTTTACGAAGCACTTGTTAAAACTATACCACAAATAATTAAATAAGGTCAATGATAAAATGCTAGAAAATACATGTAAGGAGCTTTGATATCCAGTCCATAATTGTATAAGTTATAACTATCAGTGGCAGAAAATGTAAAATAAACCGAGGCTCGTCCTCGGTATACAGAGTTCAGAAGGCATTTTGTAAGCTTTTCATTTATGAAATTACAACTTGTTTAGACCATGAATTCATATAGGCTTCCAATTTGATGTTTTTTCTACATGTTGAATCAATGTATAGGCTACTAGCTTTCCAACCAACAAAGTAAATGTTGTAAACTGTATTGATTGCCTTCTGTTGGGCAAAGCTATTCCTGCCAAGTTTGAGCTCAATCATGACTTTTATTTTTTTAAGATGAAAATATGGAAAGTTTATTTTTGCAAGACAAACGAAGAACAGACGAAATAGTGGAATTTAATTACTCACACTATAATATATAAGGGATATATTTGTAAAGCTCTGCACTATATAGATCCCGTTTGCTGCCTGTGCAAGTCTCGAGGTTCTGTGGGCATAGCCACAATATATTATATACGTTTTTCGTGAGTGAAATACTTCAGTAAATAATTTAATAACGAATATCACACCCAAATGTATTTCTATGACATGCATGATTAATTAATTCAAGGAAGTTTTGCCGTACAATGCATTATCACGTAATGTTATGAGAATGTCCCGCTTTAGATTTAATACCGTATTCTCCCATTTTGTCATAATTATATTGTGTTAAGATACTGCATACTTAACTAGTTCATAGAGGCGTCGATTATGGGGGGGCAGGGGGGGCGATCGCCCACCAATGAAAATATTGGGGGGGCAAACATATCATTTTGCCCCCCCCCCCAATAATTCCGCATGTGCTAAAAATAAAATAAGATTGTAATGTTACACAGAAATCAGCAAGCGCGATTGAGATACACAACTCGTTCTTCGTCTAAAATCGTGCTCAAAATGTCCACTTTTCAGATTGGAATATCAAAAAATTTCAGCTCGCGCTTCGCGCTCGCATCATTTTTGTAACAAAAACCCATAATTTCCATGATTAAATAGGTAAATATGGTCCGGTTTTCAGTTCTAAACCTCAAAAGAACTCCCACTTCGATTTGCAATAATCTTTTGTTGGATATATATATCTTGTTCTTTATTAAAAACGTCCATTAAACTCTTTTTTTTCAGATCGAAATATAAAAATTTCAGCTCGCGCTTCGCGCTCGCATTAATCTGCTGGAGAGATATATATGTATATATATATGTGTGTGTGTATGTGTGTGTGATCGAGCGCCTTTGGAAAATTGATTCATGATTTTGCCCCCCCAATCTGAAAAATGGATCGACGCCCCTGCTAGTTCATCATCATAACAATGTTGTGATTGCTTTCAGCTAGGTTTAGGTCTGTTCAGTGGTGTTGATCTTCTTTTTTTTTGCGTAATCGCTGGTACAAATTTAGTTTCTGAAAAAGAGATAATGATTTTTTTTCAAATGGTGGAGCGGTAAATAGTTATTTAGTCTGCAGACTTCTATTTCATTTTTTCATACCATCTTAGAGAAAATTGTGACTTTTTTTGGTCTGGGTTGCAAGATAATGGTTTTGCATTAGGGTTACGGAATAGGAATAATGTTTGGGACTTACAAATTGGCCCGTGGGTTTGGGAAAATGGGGATTTTACGCTTGTAAAACATGAAGAAGGACCGCTGAATGTGTACTGAGCGCCAACAAACCAATGAACCATGCCAAATGACCAATGTATTGATGTTTCTGGTGCACTCTATGTATTGTTTACTATCAGCGATTTGCGCATACAATATGTGAAATCCCCAAAGTTCGCAAGGTTATATTTTAGTGCCGAGTGGATTCATGAATAGCATTCTTCTGGGATATTTTTAAAACTATTTTTTTTCGATTTTGCTTGCAATTTTTTTTTAAAGATATATTGTAATCAGCAAACCTATAGATTATCAAACATTAAAAATGGGGTAAGGGGGGGGGGTTAATGTCACAATTTCTACTTTTTAACAATACACAATGTGTCCTCGGGACGTTTTTCCCCAGCACGAAAGTATTTTTATTCTCCCCCCCCCCCCCCCCGTCACATAAAATCTTCGCTCCTTACGCTGACATATAGCTGCCTATACACAGCAAACGCGGAGTGGGGTCGACTGGTGATTGAGAATATACAAATTTGCTCCTTGATAATAAATTCGTTGGAATGATTGCTTCGGCGAAACTTAGTTGGGGCGCCCTGGATAATATGCCTCTGAATCTACCAGAAAGTGTAAAAGTTAGTTTACATTAAATGCAAATATGTCTGACCTATACAGTGAAAACGTACATGACCAAGGCAGAATGATAATGCTGCGCACGTGGCGCCCGATATAGGGCTTCATCTTTGAGTGAAGAATAATCTCAGGGATAGACATTATCATTCGCATCGTTGACACTTTCTCTCGCGATCTGTTACTTACAATTTACATGTATTTGCCATAAAGACGGACAAACGCATGTTACAAAAAACACAAAATTTCGGGAAAAAATGATATCCAATGCGCCCTGTAATTCCGGAATTTACATATTGCAATACAGTATGACAGAGGTGCATTTGTGCGAACACAGAGGCCATGAGCGTAAGTTAAAATATAGTTTTGACTAGATCTAGCCCTTGAAATTGACTACATTGTAACAATCCAGTAAATATAACCATCAAAAAAAAAAAAAAAAATCCGGCGAAAATAGGGGGGGCGCGCGCCCGGGGCGCCCCCCCTCTGGATCCGCCACTGGAATAAAGGTCCTGGTAGGTGTTTCATAAAACTGTTCGTAAGTTAAGAGCGACTTTAAGAACAACTGGTGATCCTTTCTTGTGGTAAATGACATACAACCAAAATGTTCATTGGCGATGGTTTTCGCGTAAGAAAGGTTCACCAGTCGTTCGTAAAGTCGCTCTTAACTTACGAACAGCTTTATGAAACACCCACCAGGTGTTTGGGAAGTGAATATGTTACTCCATGCAAAGTTTTTATTGAAATAGAATTTTGTATTATTATAATAACAAAGAATCGAAAGTTAGCACAATTATTGATAGTTATCTTTCTCGATTTGGAGGATTTGATTTGTATTACATAGGTGCTTTACAGAAAAAGAAATCAAAGTATCTATAGACAAAATGAAAATGCCATATTATTATAAAGCGACTATTTGCGCTTGGTTGAAGTTTAAGCCAACTGTTTAAAAGAAATCAGGTTTTCGAAATATCAAAATCGAGAAGAAAGGATTGTGGTTTAATTCGAATATAAAAGATCGCAACGGAAATGCATTTTTTTTAAAGATGGTTAAACATTGGAATTCTAAAGGTAAAAGACATTATTTCAGATTCCAAATTCAAATCATTAAAGGGAATGGGGAAGTAGGCACTAGCGTGCCTACGGGGGGGCAAGTTTGCCCCCCCCCCTGACGAGTCACAACCCATGCAAAGGACGTATCCCTGCCCCCCCCCCCCTGACGAGCTTGAAAACCTATTTTGCCCCCCAGGCGCGTAGCCAGGTGGGGGCGGTCGCCCCCCCAAAAAAACGTCCCCAAGAAGAAAAAAAAGAAGGGAAAAAAGAGAGGAGAAAAGGAAAAGGGAAGGGAGGAAAGGGAAGAAAGGAAGGTAGCTTTGTGTTTTTTTTTCCTTTTTATTCTTTATTTTTTTCTCAAAAGAGAAACTCTTTCACTCTTCTTGCTCTAAATTTATATATGAATTTTGCTTCCGCGCTGCGCGCGGTTAAATGACAATATTGAAGTTCTCCATTGTTTCCCCCACCTTTCTCTAACCCTGTTTTTCCACCTCAGCTATGTGCTTCTTGCCAGTTAAAGTTAAAATATTAGGGCATGAATTTGAGTAAGGTTAGGCCGAAGTAAATATATGAAGTTATCTTTTTTTTCAATTGATCGCGCAACTTCTGGTCTGGTCGGCTCCGGGCGGGTAAAATCTTTATATCAGTTTCTGCCGTCACCTCCATAAAGTCAACTTCTCCCGCTTTTCAGCTCATTACTAAACAACCATAATTTTGGGGCAAACAGGTTCCTAATTTAAAAAGAGGAAGGTATGAAATTCGTGTCGTATTAAATAAACAAGTGGAATGCCTCTGGCCGTCTCACCTGCATCACGCGGTTCAATATAGCAGCAGTGCTGACTTTGCATACTACTCTAACTCGCACAAGATGTTCAGTGATACATGGTTACTCTTATGTCCTCTTTTTATGAACTAGACCAATAAACTTACAGAGATATGATGGTTATTCAACAAAAAACCCCAACATGGCCAAAGTTCATTGACCTTACATGACCTTTGACCTTGATCATGTGACCTGAAACTGGAACAGGATGTTCAGTGATACTTGATTACTCTTATGTACAAGTTTCATGAATCAGATCCATAAACTTTCAAAGTTATGATGGTAATTCAACAGATACACCCGATTCGGCTAAAGTTCATTGACCTTTGACCTTGGACATGTGACCTGAAACACGCACAGGATGTTCAGTGATACTTGATTACTCTAATGTCCAAGTTTAATGAACTAGACCAATAAACTTTCAAAGTTATGATGGTAATTCAACAGATACCCCCGATTCGGCCAAAGTTCATTGACCCTAAATGACCTTTGACCTTAATCATGAGACCTGAAACTTGCACAAAATGTTCAGTGATGCTTGATTACTATTATGTCCAAGTTTCATGAATCAGATCCATAAACTTTCAAAGTTATGATGGGAATTCAACAGATATCCCCAATTCAGCCAAAGTTCATTGACCCTAAATGACCTTTGACCTTGATCATGTGACCTGAAACTTGCACAAAATGTTCAGTGATGCTTGATTACTATTATGTCCAAGTTTCATGAATCAGATCCATAAACTTTCAAAGTTATGATGGGAATTCAACAGATATCCCCAATTCGGCCAAAGTTCATTGACCCTAAATGACCTTTGACCTTGGTCATGTGACGTGAAACTCATGCAGGATGTTCAGTGATACTTGATTAACCTTATGTCCAAGTTTCATGAACTAGGTCTATATATTTTCTAAGTTATGATGACATTTCAAAAACTTAACCTCAGGTTAAGATTTCGATGTTGATTCCTCCAACATGGTTTAAGTTCATTGACCCTAAATGACCTTTGACCTTGGTCATGTGACATGAAACTCTAATAGGATGTTCAGTAATACTTGATTAACCTTATGGCCAAGTTTTATTAACTAGGTCCATATACTTTCTAAGTTATGATGTCATTTCAAAAACTTAACCTCAGGTTAAGATTTGATGTTGACGCCGCCGCCGCCGCCGTCGCCGTCGGAAAAGCGGCGCCTATAGTCTCACTTTGCTTCGCAGGTGAGACAAAAAGTACAATATTTTTTTATCAAATTGTATTAAACTTCATGTCATTTCCCTGTATACATTCATCTCCTGTCCTGTTTTGCGCCCTCAGTTTGAAATTTTGAATGACACTTAAGTTTCTTTATATTCAAAATGAAGCGCTTCAGGATAAGTCAGAAAAAATAGACATCCTTTTTTTTATATAGATAGATAGTTTCAATGCATCGCAGAAGTTTCAACTTTTTGCGCACTATTTTCCTTGTAATGAAGTTCAATAATCTTAGAAAATCAATTGAATTAGAGCCGATTGGGTATAAGAGATATCTACATTTGATGAAACGTCAGCCCTTTGAAATTTCAGAGTTTCATTGCTCTGCGCGGGGAGGAATATCTTCCTCTACCAATCTTCTCCTCTGTTTTGGGAGTTAAAAATATGCACTGTTGCTAAATTGTTTGTAATCAAATCTGATCTTTCCAAAGAAAGTATTCAATATATCTTTGAGAAAACCCTTTTCTCGGGACCCTTTTTATGGCAAGAAAAATTGATAAAACGCTTTAGCTTCCGCGCTTCGCGCGGAGTTATTATCATTTTAATTTCCTCCATTGTATACCTCTTTTGTGCATTCACAATCACTTTTGAAAACAAGGTTCAAAATTGCAATATAGTCAACCGAATTGGAGGTACTAGAGACAAGAGAAACGGCTCCTTTTCATTTTAATTTATGAAACACTAAAAGCTTCGCGCTTTGCGCGGGAGGGGGAAACTCCCCCTCCCTGCACCCACCCCCTAGGGAGCGCAGCTTCGCATGCATTTACCGCCCCCTCCAAAATGAAATCCTGGCTACGCGGTTGTTGCCCCCCCCCCCTGACGAGCTTGAATGCCTTTTATTGCCCCCCTCCTCCCCTCCCCCTGACGAGCTTGAAGACCTTTTTTTTTACTTGCTTGCTCGTCAAATTTTTTGGCGGACGGTTTTGCCCCCCTGTGGAAAATCCTAGATACGCTATTGGAAGTAGGGCTTTAAAACCAGCAATGATGTCATGTAATTTCAATAATCCAATTCTTTTACCACTCCTTTTTTTATTTATGGTTACTTATATGTTATTTATGTCCTTATATCTAGCAGGGCTGTACCATTCATATATCTTTCTTTATTAAATTTCTGCTTTTATTCGTCAGACTATTTTTCATATATTGAGATTTGGTCTACAATGTTCTTATAATGAACAAACTATAATCTATTTCTGAAACAGACAACAAGATTCAAATGTAAAAAAACAAAAACAATCTCTGTACCGGCCGCAATTAGTCTAATTTTGATATTTTACTGATCAAGCAAAGTTACTTGCAAATGTACTTCACACGTACTATGTAAACCAATTTTATTTCTTGTTAATATACATTTGATAATAATTCTAAAAGGTGTATCCAGAGTCCAGACCGTAATCTAGCAGGTTTGGGGCCTACGTTTAAAGATTAACAGTCAAGTCTGTGATTAATTTATTGATTAAAAATAAATCTAAGTAAGTTTAGTACAAGAATTGTGGACATTACGTCATGTGTGACGTGCGTACCGATTTTCGTCACGCTGTATTTCTATTTGGATATATCAGGACCCCGTCTTACAAAGAGTTACGATTATACCAATTACCAAATCAATCGTAACTCTATGGAAATCCATCAGTGTCATATTTTTCGACATACAATTTGCACAATGTCCTTTGTAAACAAAGAAAATCACAGTGATTTTTTAAGAAAACAATGAATGCATAATTATACATATTTTTTCTACATAAAATTTGCACAATGTCCTTTGTAAACAAAGAGAAGTACAGTGAACTTTCAAGAAAACAATGAATGCATGAATATACATCATGCTAGAAAATATTTTGAACAAAAATGCATAAGAGATGTTGATGTTGCTGGCCGTCAATAGTTTCGATTGACTGGATCAATCGCAACTCTTTGTAAGACGGGGCCCAAAAGTACAACTAATATAGAAAACAGAGTTTCAGTTTAAGCTTTTTCATGGAGCAATATAATATAATTATAAACGAACATTTGACGAGATTCGGCTTTGTATGGGATAATTACTGCCCATTTTGTTGTACATAAACTGACACATGTTTATATGTTCATTGACTGTATAAAAGTTAAACGTCTGCGGCAATTTTTTTATTGATCATTTCTGTTTAGCTGAATTAAGAACTATGAATTGGAGGGATGTATTCCTAGGATTACCCGGAAATTCTAATAGAAATAAATGAGTTAATTCTGTTATTTTATTGATCAATATGCTATTTTTAATTCAAGAGCTGAAGGCCGGTTAACTTCTTTCATCAAAATACAGAAATATATTGCGGGTTGTACAAACGAAGAAAGACGCCTGGAATCAAATTCAGGCAAGATAGGTTTACATATACAAAAATTTGATGAAACTGAAGGTGAAAAAAGAGACTTGAATGTGAATAGGTAGATAGGATGTGTCTATTGTGGTGTGAGTGTTATAATGATGGAGTGAGTGATGGTGATTTTGTACTACTAGTTCTTTTCATTTACCCCTTCTCTTGTGTCAATCTGATTTGCAGATTTCTATTTTTTTCGCTTTGTCAAAATGAAGATAATAATATAAGGTCTTTATATTGCGCACATACCCACCTTGTTAGGTGCTTAAGGCGCTCCTATACTACCCGGCTAAGCTAGGCGTTCATAGCGCACACAGCTTTTGAGGAATTACACCCTACCGGTACCCAATTACCTCAACTGGGTTGAGTGCAGCGCACTGTGGATTAGTTTCTTGCTGAAGGAAATTACGCCACGGCTGGGATCCGAACCCAAGACCCTCTGTTTCAAAGTCCGAAGACTAATCCTCTGGGCCACAACGCTCCAAGATGATTCAAGTATATTTTTCTCGCGTAGACAACCCCCAAACACTTGTTGAGAATGTAAACACTGAGTTGCAAAGCATCTGTGTATGGATATTTGGCCATAGGCTCTCACTAAATTTTCACAAAAACAAATTCCATGTTATTTAGTAACTCTCTTACAATGTTAACTGATAATATTTTTTTTGAAGGATGTTCAGATCATTAAGGTCAATTCAACTAATAAAGTTCTTGTGACTTTTTATTGAAGATGAAATGACCTGGAAAATTTATACAAATCACCTTTTCTCATTTTTGTCGAGAAATACCGGTATAATTTATAAGTTGAAATCAATGTTTTTTCCACCCCATGTAATGCATATGTTATATTCTAATTATTACTCCCATATTTTTACTATGGGATTTTTGCCTAGGAAATTTTATGAATTTTCAACTTGATAATTGTTTTGTTATACAAAAGAAAGCAAGCGAATCATTTGTAATGCCCATCCACTGACTCAGACAGACCGTTTTATTCTTAAAGAAAAGCGTTTTAAGAGTCTCTAATATTTTCAATTTGCAGCTAGGTTCCTTTATGTTTCAATTTAACAATAACGGACTGCCTCCAGCACTTTTTTATATGTTAATTAAAAACAACCATTTGCATGATTATCCAACGCGTTAAGCATTTACCTTTCATATTCCGAAAACTAGAACAAAACTTGCCCACAGTATAGTTATTTATTCAGGTCCCAAATACTTGAATTCCCTTCATCGTGAAATTAAAAAAGATCTGCTGGTTTAACTGCATTCAAAATAAATTTAAATACATCTCTTTTGATTCTATATTGTTACCCGTAGAACCCATGTGTAGAAAATAGCTTTGTAACACAATCTTTTTTTATTTACTTTCATTCACTTGTGCATATAGGCCAGTCTTTACGACGGTCGGAGGGAGTGTTCTGGCTTTCCGGTTTTTAGGGAAACTTTAACATGATTGTTTTTTCAAGTTTCCTTCTTTGATACTTTTCTCACTTTGCAACTGTGTAAATTTTTCCTTGTCTGCCGGTCTCTCTCTTCCATCTCTCTGTCTGTCCGTCTGTCATACATGTAAACAAATTACACGCATTCATATTTACAGCTGCATATGCGCTTGAGACGGATCCGTCTACTATGTTGTTCATGGCAAATGTAAAAACTTGCATTTTTCCCCTCTGATCTTGAATGGCAATAAAAGACGGGTCTTCTGTGTTTCTTCTTCTCCTCTTTGTGTTGTCTAGCAACCTATGTATCCAAGTTCTTGTTCCACTTTTGATTCGTCCTTGTGCTGTTCTGTTGTACTTTCTTCGAGCTTTGCTCTACACTATTTTATTCGCAGCTGTCAATGATTGCGTATGTATTTGTTATGTGCCTATACACAACAAGCTTTTGCTTTACTTTAGATCCATTTAAAAGTAACGCTCAAGATTGTTTATCTTTTACATGTACTTTTGTAATCATTCATACTATTTCAGCTTGAGTTATGCTTTGTATTTTGATTGAATTATGAAAAATAAATGAAATGAAAATTAAATCAAAATTTCATGAACATATGTGCACATATTATGTGTTTATATTATGCAAGTGCGAGTGGGTGTTGTGTGTGCAAGACAGGGTTTGTGTGTGAATGGGTATGTAATGTCAATGTTTTGTTTTTATTGTATGTAGAATTGATGTTCGTTTTTTATCCAAATCTTTAGGTTACATAGGGGGGTTTGACTGAGTTCATTTTATACACACACACATAATATATATCTATATTTCAAGGTATTTCATTCCATCATTATTTCCTTCATTTTTTTTGGGGGGGGGTATATTTGTATTTTGCTATTGATGTGAAATGAAGATTAGATAATTTTGTTTGTATTTATTTGAAAAAAACATGTTGCAAAAAAGATGGATGTACTAATTTGTGCGCGGGTTCCTTTTTTACCCATCAGTTTCACATCAGTAGTGTGGCAACGAAGGAAAAGGAGAGAATAATAAAAAACTCATTACGATATTCGTAACGACACAAATTACGCACTTTATTTCAAAAGCGGATATCGCTATAAAATTTTATTGAGATTCACAATGGCGCCAAAAACAGAGAGTTAATCGATGTTTTAACCTTCCAACAAAATGATATTTACACAGTGCTTAAATTTACACAACGCTAAGGCACAGTAGCGTACCATGGGTCATGGCATTGGGGGACACCTTCAAATATTTTGAGTCACTTTTTTTAATAGTGGGTGCGCATAGCGCGCTCAATAGCCAGGTATACTGACCTAATATAGATGTTTTAAGGACTGTACCTGTAAACGGATATGTATCTCACTGATCGAATAACGCAATAAACAATTTTGTGTAATCTTGATACCTACCTGTCTTACTTAATAAGCAATGCGAGCGTGGAGCACAAGTTGATATTTTTTGTATACATTGCCCCAAAACAAAATCATATTTTAAAGACTATTTGGGGGGATTCATGAAGAGCATACAATTTCTCATCGTATTTATCTAATACGAACACCTAGCGATAGCTGACTTTTTTTTTAACTTCATCTATAGACATGAAATACTTTTTGTAGTAATCACAATCATGAACATGATATGAATCTCACTAATCATATATCGCAAGCGCGAAGCGCGGGCTGACATTTTTGAATTCCAGACCTGTAGAGGGACATTCTAAGGCTTGTTTGTTGGAGTGCATTAAGACCATACGTATTTGAATAACCGAATGATGCGAAGCGCGAATTGACAATTTTTAACATTCAGACCAGAAAAGGGGATATTTTAAGGACTGTTTAAGGAATTAGTGAAGAATAGTCATATTTCACCGATCCACTGATACAAATATAAACATGGACTCTTTATGTTTTATATTCAGACGTTTAAAGGGGGCAATCCCATTAAGCAGTTAAGTATACGTCACTATATAAACATAGAATTGAAAAATAAATCTAGGTGCGAGGAAAAATTTTTGGTGTATATTGATTTGAAAGCAGGGTGTTTAGGTACCATTTTTAATTCCCTCGAACATTTATTTCATTAATCAAAGTGAGCATCTGGATTGATGAATACATACATGTAGGCCCTAAGCAAATTTTGTTTCATAATGCAAAGTTATGAAAACTTACATAATAGGATGCAATATGCAATAAGTTCTTCTCCCACAACTTTTCTCTTTTTTCTTTCTCACTCTTCCCCCCCCCCCTTTTTTTCGGGGGCCAGCCGATTGGGGATGGGGCACGTGCCCCTCGTGCCTCCCGTACATGTAGCTACGCCACTGCTAAGGCATAAATTTTCGTATCTGTGTACGAGGCAGTCATTATAGTTTTTGCTCTCTCACGCACATTTGGAGCTGCTAGCAAAACGGTAAGTTCACCATCAACTGATAATTCGGTAAATAATACAATTATATTTTCGAATATTCCACATTTTTTGAAGATCTTTACAAAATAAGTTAAACATGAGTTAAACATGATTAGCTTCTCGGCCAATGACATATTTTTTGTAAGCTATAGTTTTATACATAGATTTGAATCTCGTAGTACGCCTGTTAGATCTTAAATGTATTAGATTTAGATTCCATGTCATCATCACTCTAACAAAAACAAAGGTTAATAAAAAAGAGTGATAACTATGAAGACTACTAAGGTTTTTTTGTTGTTTACATTGGAAAGAAGGGTAATTTTGAAACGGAAAAATCGTTTGAAATTGTTCAACAAAAAAACTGTAAAATCCTTCGTAAAATTTAAAGATGAATGTGCACATGAGTATGCTAAGCTTTATCAAATAAAAATATTTTTTTCAAATCTTAAACGAGAGTCGTATTTTTTACGACAAATAATGGTTATTTATAATCAAACGAGGAGGTTCACATTGACCAGATGCTATTTTGATACATTCCATAGAAATATGGATTTTAACATTTTAAAACAAACATTTAATATCATACTAAGCGTTGGTGCTTGTAGAATCAACTACTACCTATTCCTTTTATCATTTCTCGAATCAATTAGTCTTTAAACAAAAACTTGGCAGGTGTAGAAAGGTATATTATACGTAATGATATCATTTTAAAGATTGTCTTGAGTTAAAGGAAAAATGAAACCTTTGGAACAAGATAGCTTTTGTGAAAACAGAAAAATCAAAGAAACAGATCAACGAAAATTTGATAAAAATCAGACAAAAAATTAGAATGTTATGAGCTTTTGAATATTGTGATCACTAATGCTATGGAGATCCTTAGATTGGCAATGGGACAAGGATATGTGATGTCACTTGCGAACAACTCTCCCCACTACTTTAGTATCTATTTCACTGAAACTGCCTCTTTTATCACATCTGTAAGTAGATCATGTGTTCTTTCTATAGGAGAGCATGTAATACAGATTTTTGAAGAATACATTTTGGATAAAGAGTTTGTATCAACTCAAGAAAAAGTAAAATGAGACATTTTGGGGGTATTTTATAGTCGATCAAAGGAAAAAGTTGTTCACATGTGACATCACACATCCTTGTCGCATTGCCAATCAGAGGATCTCCATAGCATTAGTGATTGCAATATTCAAATGCTCATAACTTTCTCATTATTTGTCCGATTTTTCTCAAACTTACTTTGTTCTTATTCTTTGATTTTTCTGCTTCGACACAAGCCAACTTGTTCCAAAGGTTTCATTCCCCCTTGAAGGTAAATATCCCCACTACTCAATGCATGTGCCTCAAAACGGTTATGATACGAACTAAAAATAAGTTTTATTGGATATATTTACCGGTTATACATCACATTCTGATTCGTTTGGGTTCCCGGTCAAAGTAAGGATTCTTAGTAATCATACCTCGATTATATAAAACCAGCTCCTTGGCGTGAAATAAGCTCAGTATTTCAGTATTAAACTGTCAGTACCTGTCTCGTATCCAATAACTAAATCTATCAAGGAAGTGCTCAAAGGGCTATCAGAGAAAAAACATTACAAAGAGAGGGCAAAAATCAAAGTCCATGGGATGAAAATGCCAACCATTCAATGAATCCACAAAGCTGCCATGAGCTATGCACCGGATTGTTGTTGGTAGTTTTAATGTTATGGATAATTCAATAAAAAGCCAAAATGAAACATTCTTTTCGCTATTTCATGGAATTTACAATACTTAAATTTGTATTGCAGTTAAGACGAAAAGACTAATATTTTTTCAGTAAGAATATCCTAATTTTAGGTTTCCTATTGGGGTGGGGGATAACTAAGCCCCTCCCCCCCCCTTCATCATTCCAGTCATATATTGTTAATGCAAAGCAGGGAATTCATGGTTATATGTCCAATATTAAATCTACAGTAAACCTACATATGGCTTAGAAATGTTATATATTATCAATATAATTTAGATTTCAATGTACATGTAACTTAAACGGTATGTTAATTGAGAATTTAACTAAAGTAACAAGTTATAATTTTCAATGATGATTGGCCTACTAAATAAAATGAGCCAGACGAGTAGAAAAAAAAACAACCTTGACGAAAAAAATCGTGAAACTTCTATAGGTTCAATTCCATTTCAATTCAATTCAATTTTATTTATTTCACTTCCATCAAACAAAAACAAATTGTATACCTTATATAAACATAAGTATTTGTATCCGTTGCAAAGAAACAAAAAAAATACATATGTTGTGAAAAAAACACACAATTTGGGCAACACATTGGAGGTTTTAGATAAGTATACTACTTTTCAATAGAAATTAAGTTAAGATGGAAATGGAGGGACCCACTAAAAAGCAATGCTTGTACAATGTACAAAGTACAAATACAGATATATGTAATCAAATGAGAAAAAAATAAATAAATGAGATAGAAATAATACTCACAAAATAAATACAAAGGTGATTTCAGTGATAATGTCATTTTGGCCAATCGTGTGATAGGATTCAACATTTTAACATATTTGTGTTTCTTCCATTAAATGACTTGCAGGTGCAACCGAAAATGATACTTTACGGTAGAGTGTGGATATCATTTGCCATTTCGGTAGTAGGTAAATATGTATACTAATATCCGTTTATTTTTGCCAATATGTAAATTTTTTCTCATTTTCGTCTCAAGGTATTCTATTTTTATTTTAATTCTACCTGCACTGTTATCATGATTAAAAAATGAATCAATAGCACATAAGTAAAGGAAAATTATTGTAGATTGTTAAGCAACAGAACTGGCACAGAAATGGAAACTTAAAGGTGAAGTTTACCCCCAAGAAATGTGGATTTGAATCAATAGAGAAAAAATCATGAACAATAAAATACAAGCATAAAGCTGAAAATGTCATCAAAAGCGGATGAAGAATAAAAACGTTACGATTTTTTTAAAGTTTCGCTCTGTACCAATGTTAAAATGTGGAAAAATCTTCAGGATATTACAAATGTATAATTTTACAGGATTTTTTTCAAAGTGTATATAATAGGTCAACGTCTTTTTAAGACTCATTCGCTACGCTCGCTCGCGTCAAGCTTTAAGCCTGTCTCATACACCCCTTTAAAGACGTTTTTAGCCACAGTTCAGTATTCCAACTTCTAAAAAATATCTTGCTGGCTTCGCTCACACGTACATTTTGGGGCGTCGTGGTCTAGTGGTTACAACTCTCGTCTTTCATTTAGAAGAACGTGGGTTCGAATTTCAGCCACGGCGTGTTTTTCTTCAGCAACAAATTTATCAAGATTGTGCTGTCTCAATCCAGGTGAGGTGAAAGGGTACCAGGCAGGGTTAATGCATTGAATGCACTAAGCGCCTTTAGCAGCTGCAGAAGATAAATGCTAGTATGATGTTCACGTTTATACTACTCCCGTTTACTTATCCCCTTTCAGCTCATTGCTGGCATCCCCCACTGCTCGGGCCAAACTTGCGCCTCTGCTTTTGAGTATTAAGTTCTGTAACAAACAAGTATGAATATGTATGAATATGCTAAGTCCCGGCTTTCCCTTTACTAAGATACAAATGTTGACTTTGAATCTGATATACATGCATATAATTTGAATATCTAAAATGTAAAGAAGACGACATTTCATCTAGCGAGAAAGATCAAAGGCTAATTACTTTAAACCATGAAGTTTATCGACATGATGCTTGTAAATAATACATAGGAAATTATCTTTTATGGGCATCCATTGAGACGGCACCAAGCCCTACCTCTCTCTCTCTCTCTCTCTCTCTCTTACACTCTCACAACGCTTTTAGACACACATGCGCGCACACCCACAGACCAACATATCCATATCTTCATATATACAGCATCAACATCCACCTCATACCAACGCTCACCCACACACAAGCCGTAACGCAACTAATGTGAGGTTTTTTGACGTGTTAACAACGAACAACAAGTGGAGCGCCTCTGGCAGTCTCGCAGCAGTTCAATATAACAGCAATGCTGACTTTGAAAATGACTATAAAATAATTATTAAAAAAACACCATTCGTATGATACTACAGTACGATCATTGACCCTAAATGTCAATTGACCTTGGTCCCTATGTCCACATTTTATTAACTATATCCGATTCCATAAACTTTAAGAGTTATAATGGCAATTCAACAAGTACCCCCAACGTGGCCAAAGTTCATTGACCTTAAATGACTTTTGACCCTTGTCATGTGACCTGAAACCCGCCCAGGATTAGTCTAGATCTGGACGTTCGTGGTTATTTGTTTGAAAAACCCTGCACGCATTCACCGCACACATCATATACCCGCCCGACTTTCACCTACCTCCTTTGTGGAGGTAGGTGAAAGTCGGGCGGGTATATTATGTGTGGTAGCCCAGGATGTTCAGTGATACTTGAATACTCCAAGTATCATGAAATAGGTCCATAGGTTATGATGTCATTGTAAGAACTTAATCTTAGGTTAAGATTTCACGTTGACGCCGATGCCACCGTCGGAAAGCGGCGCCTAGCCTCGCTCTGCTATGCAGGCGAGACAAAAATCATGAATTGTGCGAAAAACGAACGAGAACAAATAACATTTAAATGGTGACGAAATGGAAAATCAATCACCGTGCATCGGGAGACTGATTTTTATTGCAATTATTTTGAAGGAGGAATATCACAATTTTAAGAATAATTGATACGATGCGAGTGAAGGTAAAGTTAAGATTCTTTTCGAGTATTTGTTTGACAAAACATATACACGCTGGGGCATATTACTGCTAATAAATGAGAAATGTTCAAATTGCTATATCCGAATTTGCTAAAATTTGTAATGAGTAGAAAGCTTATTCTCTCAAATGATATTTTCATGTGGTATGTTTACGCTTTAATAACTAAAGATATTCTTTGATGAAAGAATCGAGATCGATGTCCGTAAAATAAATGCTCCTACAAGAAGTGCAGTATAGTTCATTACGAAACCCCGAGTATTGTTTACTAAACACATTTAAATGGATATACCGGGTGAGCGTTTCATGAAAGCATTTTATCCGACAAGTCCTGTTTTTCCGACAATTACCATAGTAACAGTAGCTCTCAGCCAATCAGAATCAAGGAAAGTTGTCAGATCTGACAACTTGTCAGACAAAAAATGTTGATGAAACGCTCCCCTGGTCTATAATTGAGATGACAGAACAACAATGCATGGGAAATAGCATTACGACATGAACTTATTATATTTACATGTAGGCATTTTTTCCCCCTTTCGTATCCCATTATATTACACAGTTGCAACCATTCCACCATCACTCAGCTCGACCTGCTCGAAACCACTCAACCTTTACAGAGAAGGGAAACTTGAACAGGAAGATGAAGGGAAGCTCAACATGACTATCTGTCCCATTAAACAGACACCCGATGGTCAATCAGTTCAAACCATTCTTAAGTTGATCCAGAGAATGGCGCCTATCACCTGTCCAGGGCGAGCAAAAAACGACTCTCGAATATTCGTATGCCGCTTTCCAGGTACTTTGAATTTTCTCAGAGTTTTGTCCCGTGGAGACAGGAGACCTCATAATCAATACACGAAGGTGGATTTGGAATAATGGGTTATATGATTCACGAATGTGTATTTAATCTTTGAAGTGGTGAAATTGCAATCTATGGAATAAATTGAACGCCCAAGTCTAGGGTATGTGGTATAAAATGTATGTCAATATGAGCATAGACCTACTACACAGTGTACTAGATCCATGGTGTGAGGGAGGATGTAGATGCATAAGAGAGAATGTGTTGATATACGAGGATGTACGAGGCTATGGCTATACTTTGAAGTCGGGTCTAACTTAAACTCAGGCTTAAAGTTGTGGTTTAAGTATGGGAAGCCAATTGTTACATAAACCACTAACGGTAGAGTTATCATATTTGAGCTCTTTCGGCTCTAAAATCATTCATAATTGTCTAGGAAGTATAAATAGATTATTGTCTTCACCATCGATGAATCAGGCAAGAGCACAGTAAACATAAGAAACGTTCAACGTTATAAGAAAAATCTTGATACTTTTGGCTTTCCATACTTAAACCAGAAGTTTAAACCAGAGTTAAAGTTAAACCTGACTTCAGAATACGAGCCTATGTGTGTGTAGCTGTGAGTGTGTAAAGTTTATTTGGGTGTGACAGGGAGAGAGAGAGTATAAAGGAAATGGGATGTGGGTGATGCAGGTAGAATGAGGAGTTATATACTAGCTGGGAAAGGACGAGTCTATGTGTGTGCGTGTGCTCACAAGGGTGTTCCGAGGGTGTGGGTGAGCGTGTGTGAGAGGAGAACAGGGTGCAGGTGTGGTGACGGCTTTGGATGGGGTGATCGAGGTTTGTTTGTTGTTTTTTTTAGAAAGAGTAAGAATGAGCTAAAACGTGTGTGCCGGTGCGTGAGGGTGTGTGGGTTTTTGTGTGCATTAGTCCGAAGGGATATTGTGTGCATTTGTACTTGTGAGAATATTCTTATGTTTTCACTATTTGCATGCCCCGCTGTCGATGTTAATTGCTGTCAGGTTTAAGCCTAAATAAATGTTCAAATGAGTAAGTCGAATTGAATATTCATATTATTATGAAAATGCAGAACAAAACTAAACTTATTACTTTCATTTGCAGATTGTTGGCCAAACCCATGCCCTCGTTCTGGGCTATGTGTAGAGACAGAGAATAGCTTCAATTGCGTCAACCATGACGTCACTAGCACTACCAAAGACACCATGACAGGTAAGTATATTAATGAATGGTATTGTGAATGTATAGGTAGAATTTGTATGTGTAGGAATGGGGATTCATTCATTCATATAATTGAACATTCATTTTCTTCCGATTGACATTACACAGGTTACATCCAATTTAAAATAAAATAATAAAACAAGGCTTATAGTAATATATAAATAAATATCATTACAATACATGTATATAGCTTATATACATGGAAGAAGGCGTAAAAAAAACCCAGAAAGCAGCAGGTGCTTGTGCCGGGATACGCCTGTAAAACTATACAACTACATGTACTAAACAACAAATACCAAAAAAGGGTTAAGAGAAGATATAATCACGGGTAAGACCTTATACGGTAGGTTCAGCAGCTCAAGTTTAAAGTCAAATCATCTGCTTTTTGTTTATTATTTATCATATGGATATTTTCAAAAGCATGATTATTCCACTTTACAATTATTTGTTATGATAATGCAATCATGGAAGGCGCAGTCTTGGTAAAATAACGTGCACCAATTTCAAATGGAAATGTCTCAAGATTCATTGCTCCAGGCGTCAATCCGAATAGACAGAGATTGAATTATGATATTGGGCCGGTTCGTTAAAGTCAACATATAATGTATTCTGACTTCAAAAGTTGATTGAATATGTTTGGAATAGTGTCCAACAATGACATTTTCATGAAATCAAGAAATTCAACAAATTCAAAGTGTAGATAGGACCTACCAAGAAATAAGTCCGGTCACATTTTTTGATTTTCAGCCGCACTTGCCAGAGATATTCCTGGAAGTTCTGCTATGACAACGGAATCTGTAACAATGGATTCGCCTACCACTGAAGGCTTCGGAGTGGTAGATACCACAGTAGCTCCGACAACCTCCTTACCATATAAGGAATGTAAGTCACTTGAATTTTTATGTGAGTCATATCACTGAAACCTACTCTGAAACCGACCTGTGATCTGTCTTTGGTAATAACTAATGGATTTTGTCAGTCTGAAGTCGGATTTGCCAGAACATAGCATTAGATTTAAAGATCGGTTTCAACAAGACACATTGGTGCCTTCGAAATGAAAGATTTGAATCTAAGAGAGGGAGGGTGCATTGTTACGTGCATAGATGGAATTATTCACCAATGACTTCATATGCCTGCATTCTAAAACGAGTGTTATCGGTTGACTTGACTTCTGTACTACTTCAAACAGCTATGTTCGGACAGTGTTGCGGGGTTTGGTCATTAAGGCAATTCAAGACAAATCAGGGACAGATCCAGGAATCTCCAAAAATATGGGGCACATTTTCCCAAACGAAATTTGGAATGCAAGAAACGACAGATTTTCAACAGAAGTTTAACCACACTACGTCCAAGAAAAATTGGACATGCTAAAAAACGGGTATTCACTTGTGTCTTAACGACACATTGCCAATAATACATGTATGCTGCAACTTTTAAAAGGGGACACACTGGTGCAAGAACTGCATATCATTGCATTTGAAATATTGACTATGGCTCTCAAAGGGGATGGGGTTGGCAAAGGGCCGAATGTTACAGCACATATTTTCCTCCCTAGATCCGCCAGTAAGACAAATAACAGGGTTGATATTGGTCGTGTTGAAAATATGACTAGGTTTTCCGTTCGTTATACAGTGCGTCCCACAAAAAATGAAACCGAGATTTATCGATGATTTATCATAACTTAATCACAAATACAATAGACAAATGACCTACCATTTTAAAGCTTAGAATCTCCTCTTTCATCTGAAATTACTTGAATTATTTCTCATTCACACATGAGTGAGCAAAAACAATTTGAAAAGGGGATTCCAAAATGTCACTTGGCGGGCCGTATCTGGGTTTTAAAAAGAAAACCACATTGTTAAAAGTTCAATATCTGCTCTTTAATTTGATACCTCAATTACAGAAAATGGTCAAGGAATAACAAAGTTCTAGTCCTTTGAAATAAGGCTTGAATTTCAATAATTTCATAAAATGAAGAGGTTTTACATGCTAGCGTTCAAACTCACTCGACGCTCCGTTTTGTTGACGATCAGCCATGCATTAACTCTTTTGTTACCGTGCGATAGCTTCTGTGGGAAACTGGTGAAAATACGTTTATTTACTGAAATTATGGAAATACAAGCATTGTTTCGAGGATCATAACTTTTTTACTTCTTGACCATTTTTTGTGATTAACGTATCAAATAAAAGAGCAGATAGTGAACTTTTTAGTCATGTGTCTTTCTTTTTGAAATTTAGATACCCCCCGCCAAATGAATTTTTGGCATCCTTTCTTTGAATTGTTTTTGCTCACTCATGCGTGGATGAGGAATAATGTCAGTAGTACCAGATGAGAGAGGAGATTCTAAGATTTACGTTGGTAGATCATTTGTCTATTTTATTTATGATTAAGTTATGGTAGATCATCACTAAATCTCGGTTTCGTTTTTTCTGGGACGCACTGTAGAATACCAAAGAAATTTTCGGATTCATCGTACGTACTTTTTCTTGAAGGTTCTTATCCCAACAGTTCATGTCAGCAAGGCTGGGACGTCTTTGGCTGCAAGTGCTACAAGTACATTTCGATGGTTCAACATTGGAAATGGCATTCTAATAATTGTGAGATTAGTTACAACGCATCCATGTTGGTGATCGAATCGGAAGAGGAAAATGAATTCATCCGCCATGCCTACGGTAGCAAGAAGAAGGACATCTGGCTGGGGTGCTTCCGGGAAAAGTTTTCGATGTACATGTCCTGTCCTAAATCAGGCGCAAACTGGTCCGACATTTCTTTCAGCGGCTACTGGAGTAAATAGTATACACACAAACAATATATATATATAGATATAAAGGAAGAGGGCCCTTCGCAGAACGTGTATTGCAGCGCATCATGTTCTATGTACAGACGTAAATAACTCAATCATTGATGCAAGACGTAGCTTCAAGTATCTCTTTATTTCGGCTAGCTTTCGGCCAGAATTAGGGCCTTCATCAGGCCTACAATGCATTGAAACAAAGTGGAACAAAACCATACAAATAAAATCGTAATACGGCCAGAATTAGGGCCTTCATCAGGCCTACAATGCATTGAAACAAAGTGGAACAAAACCATACAAATAAAATCGTAATACCAACGGTATTACGATTTTATTTGTATGGTTTTGTTCCACTTTGTTTCAATGCATTGTAGGCCTGATGAAGGCCCTAATTCTGGCCGAAAGCTAGCCGAAATAAAGAGATACTTGAAGCTACGTCTTGCATCAATGATTGAGTTATTTACGTCTATATATATATATATATACATATATATATATATATATATATATATATATATATATATATATATATATATATATGTATATATATATATACATATATATATACATATGTATATATACATATGTATATATACATATATATACATATACATATATATATATATATATATATATATATATATATATATATATATATATATATATATATATATATATACAGTGCGTCCCAGAACAAAACGAAACCGAGAATTAGCGATGATTTATCATAACTTTATCATAAATAAAATAGACAATTTACCTACCAATGGAAAGCTTAGAATCTCCTCTTTCATCTGGTATTGCTTAGATTATTCCTCATCCACGCGTGAGTAATATAGCGGGATGGAAAATAGAGATTTGTTTGTTTGGGTAAAGAAGTTCGTTCGCCTTCTTCCATTGTTTACATTCCTTAAAGGTGTTGATTTCGTTTGCTAGTTTTTCTGGGCCAGGCTAGCGATTGGAATGTGGAAGTGAAAGAGGGCAAACTGACTGGGTTGCTAGGCGTTCAGGACTAATAGAAGTCCATTGGAACTTCAGTTATTTACTACTTTGCTTCATATTCATGTTCTTCGGCTCGCTTGCATTCTTCAGTGATTAAAGAGAGAGAGAGAGCGAGAGTGTGAACAGGTGTGGAAGCAAGGAGTGAATTCCTTGGTGGAAGTGAGCTGTGAGTGGGAGTGGCTGAAGTGACAAGAGTCGCAAAAGAGGATTAATATTGACTGAGAGAGCAGTTGGGGGAGTGGTTAAGAGAGTTACGTAAGTTGGAAGAATAATGGAAAGCCGAAGAACTTGAATTTGGAATCGGGGTACACAATAATTAAGTTCCGTTTTATATACTTACATTATAGGCGGATTAATTTCGCGCATTACACCAAAAGTGATAGGGTCGATTTGGGGAAAGGCTTTTCTCGCCACGCGGTGTTTGACCCAGAAAGGGATAAAAAGGGAGTGATTAGTTGCCAAGGGGCAGTTTTTCGTTCCCGATTTGTTTTGCCGCCGTAGGCCATGTCGGTTTAATTTTTGTCTGTCGTCGGTCGTCCAGCCCAGAGATGCGACATTTATTATTATCCAGCATGTAATTTGACTTTGATTTAGAATAAAACCTGATACACAACTTAACTTCATCGAACTTGTCATTCTTTGACTCCCGTCTTTTTTTTGTACGTGGGCAGCGCAAGACGGTGGGCGGCCACCGGCCGTCTTGCAAAGCTGTGCCGCTACAAAATTGGTAGTACGGATGGGGTCGACCGTCATCTTCAGCATGTTCGGGGAACGTTTTAGTCCTTCAGTCTGGTTTTACGCATAAACACAATGTTTATCGGACATTGAGATAAATTCAACAAGGAGAGCTTCACTTCATGTCACCGGTTCCGGCTTATTTTTTGTTCGAGGATGTGAATTGATATTATTTTAACTTTAACGTTGGAGAGAGAAATTCAGCTGCAGGGGTTGGATTGAGCCCCCACATCGCCCGGGTTTTCGACGTTGGGACCTTACATGTGCCGTTGAGCTCAGGAGAAAGAACCCTTCGTCCTGGGACTCACGCGTGGCTGCATTGTAGCGAGGAGTCGAGGGACCTGTGAAAACCACTGCAAATAGACCTGACGGGGTAGCATAGCTGGTTTCCACTAAAACCCTCCGGATTAGTTGGTACCGACGAAGTCTGGTGATTTCACATTACACTGCGGTGAGAGGAGTCGTTTAACTGCGCGAGGATCGTCTTGGAAGGGGCTGTAAAGGAACTCAGCAGGGCGATTGCTTTTCCTTTGGTCGTCTCATGAGGATGGATTGAGGTTAGGTACTGAAGGCCGCAGGCGCTAGTCCGGCTCGGGGAGTTGGACGCTATCGAGGAGCTCCGAGACATCGTTCTTCCAACCAACGCTTCGACACGGCCCTTCATCTTCGTCATCGACGTGGTGTGGTAGACCCTGTCTTCGATATCTTCGACGGTGGAAGCTGGCACTGTCGTTTGGAAGCCGATAGCCTTGGCGAGTGAAGCAGCAGGAGTCGCTGGTATGTAGTGAAGCCCTTGTTAAGATTTTTCCAGAACAGTCATTCACATTTAATGTAGACTCTCATATTACAAACTATAAGATATGCTTGAAATGTATCTGAAAAGATATGAACTCGTTATCTTCTCAACATGACGATGTGTTAAGATATGTGTGTAGCTATGCAGTTTGTTATTATGTCTGTTTTGCATTAGTGTGCATTGGGATCTGATGGAGATAGCACAAATAAATTCTGCAAATACACCACTAGATAGAATAATAATAGTAAAAATCTAGATTCTGGTAGTGTTCTTTGGCAACACATGAAAATACATCTTCAGAAAATCTATATAGAATTTGCAGTCTTTTGTGCTTACCTTTATATCAGACCCCCAATGTTTATTGTGGTCTGGACTTACACATTTCACAATTTTAACTAAATGCCTTTTTTCCTAGGTTCTGCGTCTGGTTAGATTGGTTACCTTTCTCTCCCAGAGTTAGATAGTAGACTATATAATAAGTGTGTTATAACTGAAGGTTTATCGTAGTTGAGGTTGCATCTCCTTTCAGTAGTATTCACATATACATAGTAAAATTATGGCTGAAAAGTTAGTTGAAGATTTAGTAACCGGTTTAACCGGAGCATTACAAAGGTGTAGGTTTACCCCTAGTGATAGAAGTACCAGACTTGAGAGATTTTCTGGACAAGGTGGCATTTCCCTTACCGAATGGTTAGAAGAAATAGATCTTTATTGTGAACAATACCAAATCTCTGAAACTCAAAAAGTGCGGCATAATCAGAGCAAATTCGGAAGGTGCAGCACGTAAAAAAGTTGTTTTTCGGGGAAATAAGATACTAAAAGTATTATTGAACTATTTCAAAAACATTTTGGAAAGAAACAAACTGTGCAATCTTTGCAGCAAGCCTTTTATGAAATCCAATCGAAGTCTGGTGTTTCTGACCAGGAAAATTTGTTAGGGACCACTTTTTTAAATTTGTTTCCTTCCTTTTCGCCTGAACGACTCATTCAAATGCAGAAAATTGACCCAGAACTGAGATTTGTGTGGGAACGGTGGAGTGCGCACTGGAAACCGGGGGATGAATTTCCCGCACGTTTTTCAGAACCGGATAGTTTGAAACAATGGTTATATCAATGGTCTAATTTTACTGTTAAAGATGGAATATTAGGAAGGAAGGTTCTTGATCCTTTATTTGGTAATATATTTCAAATTTTACTCCCACAGTGTTTGCGTAAGAGTATTTTAGTTGGATGTCATGATGAATGGGGACATCAAGGTAGAAATAAAACTCAACAATTAGCTAGGTCAAGAGTTTATTGGCCTGGCATGGCTCGTGATATAAAATTTTATGTTAAAAGATGTATTAAATGTGCTAAGGCAAAGGAGATGCAGCCTCGGGTAAGAACCCCAATGAGACATCTAATGGCATTTAGTCCATTGGAAATTATTGCTATTGATTTTGTTAAGTTAGATCCTGGTAAGGGAGGATTTGAGGATGTACTTGTTATTACAGATGCATATACGAAATTAGCTCAGGCAATCCCTTGTAGAAATCAACACGCCTCAACAGTAGCTAAAGCTCTACAAGAGCACTGGTTCACAAAGTATGGAATTCCAAATAGAATTCATAGTGATCAGGGACGTAATTTTGAGGGTCAGGTGATAAAAGAATTATGTAGGCTTTATGGTATACGTAAGACTCGTACAACACCATATCATCCTGAGGGTAATGCTCAGGCTGAAAGATTCAATAGGACTTTATTTGGCCTAATCAAATCGCTGGATCAGCGTGATAGACGTAGATGGCCTGAATTATTGCCTCATCTCGTCTACATGTATAATACCACCCCCCACGAAACTACGAGGGTCAGCCCTTTTGCTCTTATGTTTGGTAGGAAAGAGCGTATTCCTTTAGATCATTTGTTGGGTGTGTCTGATGTAGAATGGGAACAAGACTTTGTTAAAGAACAAGCCGAGTTGGTTGAGAGGGCTCAAAAAGTTGCCAAAGAAAGAACTGACAAGGTAGCAGCCCGGAGTAAGGCCCGAGCTGATGCAAATATCTCTGCAAGTCCCCTCCCCTGGGCATAGGATCTCTTGTTTACTTAAAGAAGTGTGCTTTTAGTAAAAGACACAAGTTGGAGAATGTTTATTTTGATGAATTATATGTTGTTGATTGGATAAATCTTACTGAGGATATTTATCGTATCCGACCTTAATGGAGGTAATCCAAAGATAGTGAATCGTAGGCTAGTAAGGAAAGTACCTTCTGAATCAGATGTGGTTGACCAAAATATGGAAGATTTTGGGTTATGAGAGAAGGAAAATCATTGCTAGCTACAAGGATTCTAGAAAAGATTTTGAGGATGAATATGTTTTAGTACCAGAAAGAGTAACTACAGAAACAGTAGGGGAGAGTACTGGTCTAACCAGAGTACGGATGGGGGCGTACAAGTGGGCGTACCAGAGGCGGAACAAGTGTCGTCCAGATGAGATCTTAAAGACAAAATAAAGGCATTCATTCTAATCCATACAACTTACCTAAGTCTGTATTGGAAAAATAAAGTAATAAGTAAAAAATTAAAAATTTACCTTGGGTCTCTGGGCTGGACTCCGCCTTCAATTATTTATGACGATGACAGTTTTATTATTTGGACATAGCTTTGTGAAACGATTAGTAGGGAGTGGGGTAAGGAGCATGTATTTGGAAATTGGTGGTAAATAACTAATATTGAGAAGTTTTGGAGAAGGGGACTCAACTTTGAAAGAATGGTACATAATACAAATACATAGGGATCTGTTCTGGGTTTGGGAGCACCCTTCCCTGCCGGATGCACCCCATAACAGAAAGGGGGAAGGAGCTATACCTACGTAGAATAGTAAGTTTTTGTCAGACACATTTTTGGATTTAATTAGTTTTTGATTATTGTGGGATAAATGATGTACATTAGTGATTATGGGTTATATGTATGATTGCTTGGCTTTATTGATTGACTGGCCCAGTTTGGTTTGCCGACATGGATCATTTAATATATTTTGTGATATTAATTAATCTGTAAATATGTAATTATATTTGTCCTTATAGGAAAACCACATCAGACGGCAGGATGGTGTCAAACGGAACTGGAGGAGGCATGGGATATCCACCTCTGATGGTAGTTTTGACATCATCCCAAAGTCTTGGTAAATGGTAGAAAACAGTAATGTTTGGGTTATTTTTTTGTCCATGTAATAGGACTTGTAAAATTTGAACAAATGAAAAAAGGGATTTTTTTAAACAATTGTTTATCTTTTTAATGTGGAGGTTTACCCTAGAAGTGCACTATGTCATCTGTTTGGAAGCAAAGGATGAATTGTACATTAAAAAAAAAAAAAAAAACACTGTAAAGTAATGATTCTGAAAGTATAACACAAAATAATAGTAACTTTCAGAATAAGCGTCATTATTTGTAACCATAGCAGAGCGAGGTCTAACATGTGCATGCATGCTGTCCAATATCAAAATATTTACTGTTTACTGTCTATGATACATGTTCATGGTTGATATATAATGCCTGAAGTCGATTGTTCATGGTTTACAATTACAACCCATCCATTGATTAATGTTCAATTGATTAATAAACACTTTTACTAGGGCATTATACAAGTATGCTGATGCAAAAGATTTTTTTAGTATCATTTTGGACATGAAACATGCACTTGTTAACTAAGGTTATTTATAGTTTTTTTTTTTATTTTATATATAAGATGACCAGATTTACTGCTGTTGGTTTTCATTTTGTAAGGTGGATATAGATACGGATATGGATAATTTTACATTTCACATGTATCATTACTGTTATTACTACTGTACATGTATGTTTATGTACCTGTAGTATTTTTGACATAACTAGTTGTGCATAAGAGGTATAATGAAGGTTTAATAGATGTTTAGAGGTTGAATTTGTAACTAAACCTTTCAATTCATTTTTTCAGGGGTCTGGAGTGTTCATCTTTGAAGGGGTGATGTCATCGATGAAGCAGCAGGAAGCTTGGGTCATCCACTTCCCAATGCCTATACGTTGACATTCCCCTGATAGAAGCTCTCCAAATCCTATTTTTAATTGAAGAAGGTACAGGTACAATGTATATACATGCAATTTATTTGCCAAAAAGGGAAGATTTTGAAAGAACAATATTTGGCATAAATATAGAACGATGTTGAAATGTTTATATTGTTTATGAAAAATTGTAAGTGTCATGGATGGACGACCGTCAGTATCAACAAATCTTTTTTTCCTTATTTTTTGCGATCTTATGGAACAGATCGATTCAGTAGGGGAGAGTTATAGCGGGATGGAAAATAGAGATTTGTTTGTTTGGGTAAAGAAGTTCGTTCGCCTTCTTCCATTGTTTACATTCCTTAAAGGTGTTGATTTCGTTTGCTAGTTTTTCTGGGCCAGGCTAGCGATTGGAATGTGGAAGTGAAAGAGGGCAAACTGACTGGGTTGCTAGGCGTTCAGGACTAATAGAAGTCCATTGGAACTTCAGTTATTTACTACTTTGCTTCATATTCATGTTCTTCGGCTCGCTTGCATTCTTCAGTGATTAAAGAGAGAGAGAGAGCGAGAGTGTGAACAGGTGTGGAAGCAAGGAGTGAATTCCTTGGTGGAAGTGAGCTGTGAGTGGGAGTGGCTGAAGTGACAAGAGTCGCAAAAGAGGATTAATATTGACTGAGAGAGCAGTTGGGGGAGTGGTTAAGAGAGTTACGTAAGTTGGAAGAATAATGGAAAGCCGAAGAACTTGAATTTGGAATCGGGGTACACAATAATTAAGTTCCGTTTTATATACTTACATTATAGGCGGATTAATTTCGCGCATTACACCAAAAGTGATAGGGTCGATTTGGGGAAAGGCTTTTCTCGCCACGCGGTGTTTGACCCAGAAAGGGATAAAAAGGGAGTGATTAGTTGCCAAGGGGCAGTTTTTCGTTCCCGATTTGTTTTGCCGCCGTAGGCCATGTCGGTTTAATTTTTGTCTGTCGTCGGTCGTCCAGCCCAGAGATGCGACATTTATTATTATCCAGCATGTAATTTGACTTTGATTTAGAATAAAACCTGATACACAACTTAACTTCATCGAACTTGTCATTCTTTGACTCCCGTCTTTTTTTTGTACGTGGGCAGCGCAAGACGGTGGGCGGCCACCGGCCGTCTTGCAAAGCTGTGCCGCTACAGTAAGAAAAAACGATTCGAAGAAAGGATGCCAAAAACCCATTTGGCGGGGGGTATCTGAATTTCAAAAAGAAAATCACATGACTAAAAAGTTTAATATCTGCTTTTTTCTTTGATACCTTAATCACAGAAAATGGTCAAAAAGTAAAAAAGTTATGATCCCTCGAAACAATGCTTGTATTTCCATAATCTCATTAAATAAACGTGTTTTCACCGGTTTCCCACAAAAGCTGCACGGCTGATCGTCAACAAAATTTTGTCGAGTTTGAACGCTAACCTGTAAAACCTCTTCATTATATGAAATTATTGAAATTCAAGCCTCATTTTAAATAACCAGAACTTTGTCATTTTTGACCATTTTCTGTAATTGAGGTATCATATTAAAGAGCAGATATGGAACTCATTTTCAAATTGTTTTAGCTCACTCATGCGTGAATGAAAAATAATCTAATTAATTTCAGATGAAAGAGGAGATTATAAGCCTTAAAACTGTAGGTTATTTGTCTATTGTATTTGTGATTAAGTTATGATAAATCTCGGTTTCGTTTTTTGTGGGACGCACTGTATACTAATCATAATATATATATATATATATATATTGTAAAGAAATGAATGAAGAGAACAATGGTAGGCGTAGCTTAAATCAAGGTTCCCCAGAGCTATCTACCCTTTGGAAAAATTGGTGATGCCGAAAAATGTATCTGCCGGGAATCGAACCCGGGCCCCCAGCTTTGAACGCCGGTGCCTTAACCACTAGACCACAGAGACGGGTTAATGGTTAGGGCGAGCCAGATCCGATTGACCGTCAGATAGACAGATTTTCGACACTATACCAATTATATTTTCCTTTGTCGGGTGAAGGTGAGTTTTGAACAATGACAAGCCGCCATGCCTCAGCTGGATCGAAGCTATTGCTTTGATACAGTACACGTATGGGAGAAGAAATACAAATGTGTAAAGCTTTACATGTACAACAGCTTTTGGCAACTCTTTTTATATATAACAGTGCGTATAAAAAAAACGGGACAGATTTGAAAAGTCTATGAAATTTTTGTTTCAAATTATGATCTCTATATTTTGGTGTCAATAGGTGCTCTTTAGTCTTATCCTTCAAATGATATTTTTAAAAAATTAGTTTCATTCATGCTTGAGCGAACACGGAATGTTTTTGTCTGTGGCTAAAAAGGAGGCTTGCGCCAAAATGGCATCAAATGATTAATAAGATGGTCGGACTTCTTGCTAATCAGTAGACTTCCTCTTAACCTTTTCATAATCTTTGCCATAATTTTCGAATTAAGCGGACAAACTTAATTTCCAAATCTACTTATTTGCTTGAATATTTCTTTTGTTGTTAAATAAGTTCTCTTTTACGTTTGAATATTCCTTCTTTAGGCAAGAACATGTTTTTTAATTCGAAGTTAGGGAGAGCGTGTTTTTGAAAATCCTTTCATTGTGTGCTACAAACAGACAAAGGTTATGGTGCCTTTGAACAGTGGCATATTGATAACTGGGGGCTCGGGGTGCTCCCCCCCCCCCCCCATTAAAAAAAATCATGACCAAAAAAAGGTGAAAAGAAAAAATAACATAGAAAGTGAAATATATCATTTTCTGAATATTATGTCAAGATCACAAAATTTGATATTTTAATGAAAAAGGGGAAAAAATCGAAAATTATGGCAAAGATAATGGAAAGAGAAAGAGAAAGTCTGCTGATTAGCCAAAAGTCTAATCATCAAATAATTTGTCATTTCTGCCATTTTGGTGCAAGCCTCTTTTTGAACCCCCGACAAAAACGTCCCGTGTTCGCTCAATCATGAACAAAATTTATTTTTAATGGCATTTCAAAGATAAGATCGCAGAGCATCTATTAACATCAAAATATAGATATAATATTTTGAAACAAATTTTGTATAGACTTTTCAAAACTGTCCCGTTTTTTTATACGCACTGTACACACACACACACACACACACACACATATATATATATATATATATATATATATATATATATATATATATACCCTTTGGAAAAATTGGTGATGCCGAAAAAATATCTCTGCCTGGAATCGAGCCCGGGCGCCCAGCTTTGAACGCCGGTGCCTTAACCACTAGACCAGAGACGGGTTAGTGGCTAGGGCGACCCCGATCCGATTGACCGTCAATTTTTCGACACTAATAATAATAATTATAATAATAACGTTTTATTTACCCAGGGTAGCCACTTCAGTTAGCAAACTGCTCTACCAGCGGGCCCTGCATAACATAACATGTTATTATTACCCTTCTCCAATCTAAATGCTGAGCGCCTAGCAAGAAGGCAGAAGGTCCCATTTTTAGAAGTCTTTGGTATGACTCGGCCGAGGATCGAACCCACGACCTCCCGTTCATGAGGGGGACGCTTTAGATACCGCTGAGCCACCATGCCCGGTTAAACGAACTATACCAATTATAATTTCCTTTGTCGGGTGAAGGTGGGTTTTGAACAATGACAAGGCAATGACAAGTAGATAGCTTTGGGGAACCTTGATTTAAGCTACGCCTATCATGTTCTCTTCATCCATTTCTTTCACAAAATATTTAAAGACTCGAGGCTTGTCCAGCGAGACACAAATATGAGTCACATCAACTCCAGGGGAGCCTTCAATATTTTCATCCGACAAGTTGTCAGATCTGACATCTTTCCATGATTTTCATTGGCTGAGAGGCACTGTTCCTATGGTAACTGTCGGATAAAATGGGACTTGTCGGATAAAACGTCCGACAAGTCCTTTCATGAAATGCCCCCCCCCCGATCAGTTAACGCTTTTCCGTTATCGGAGGGTATCATCGGTCGATCTGCTTTGGAATCTTTTTCGTTGGTGTCCTTATAACGTAACACATTGCCAAAATCACACCAGCCAGGCGCGGATCCACGTCCCCGTTCCCCCCTTGAGAAGCAAAATAAAAAAATTGTAATGTAAAAATGCCATGAAAACAGACGTGTACCCGTCTTGTTTTTTTTTTTGCTTGTCAATTTTTTGGGTACGAAATACACTTAATTTGTGGTTGAAAACCATTTTGTTTTTGTTTTTTCTTGTTCCTCAGGAAATCCCCCCCCCCGTTGGAAAATCCTTGATCCGCCCTGCAAACGCTTAAACGCTGTTTAAGATTTTATACAACGCTGTTTATACTATGTGAACCCTAAAGCACTTGTTTAACCGTTTAAACGATCATGTTTGATTTATTAAAGATTAGATACTGAAAATTAAACTCTGTTGCTCAAGATTTAAATACTTGTATAAACTGTTTAAACAACCACTTCAAGGTTCGTATAGTAAACAGCGATGTATATATTTTTTTATTGCGTGACACCAGCGAAACGGTTTCTATGCCGATCGAAATTTAACCGGTCGGCTTTGAATTGGTTTCGTTGTTGGGACTGAGCATTATCGAAATTTAACCTTGATTACTTTATTTTCAATGACCCAATCACCAGTCGGTTCGGATTCAATGTTGTGACCGTAGGATTATGCCACAGTCATATCAGCAATATTGTTGAAGGCTACACCAGTACTAGTAGGGACCATAACTTGCCTTTCCAGCCAACTTTGCAAACTTTCTAGCCTCATTTTCTGCTTTCTTGCTGTTTTATTTTTAGACTGGTTTCCGGGTGAGCCCAACCACGGCATTTATTCGGTAAAGACATGTCTCTTTGTAGACTTCAATGGGAGCCCAATTGGTCGATGGAGGGATCGAGGTTGTCCATCATGGTCATCCTACAGATACAGATCTGTTTGTCAGAAAGATCTTAATTAAACGATGATTTGCTAGGACTACACAGCGACAAATCCTGATATGAAACTTATGTTATACATGTATAATCTAATTGTTAAGTAATCGATTTGTAGTTTAAAGGTCAAGTCCACCTCAGAAAAATGTTGATTTGAATCAATAGAGAAAAATCAGACAAGCACAATGCTGAAAATTTCATCAAAATCGGATGTAAAATAAGAAAGTTATGACATTTCAAACTTTCGCTTATTTTCAACAAAATAGTTATATGAACGAGCCAGTTACATCCAAATGTGAGAGTCGATGATGTCACTCACTCACTATTTCTTTTGTCTTTTATTGTTTGAATTATACAATATTTCAATTTTTACGAATTTGACGATTAGGACCTCCTTGCCTGAAGCACAAAATGTTAAAATAATGGAATTTCACGTGTTCAGGGAGGAATGAAACTTCATTTCACATGACAATGACGAGAAAATTTCATATAATAAAATACAAAAGAAATAGTCAGTGAGTGATGTCATCAGTTCCTCATTTGCATACCGACCGAGATGTGCATATTTATTTTTGTGAAAATAAGCGAAACTTTAAAATGCCATAACTTTCTTATTTTACATCCGATTTTGATGAAATTTTCAGTGTTATGCTTGTTGAGTTTTTCTCATTTTATTCAAATCAAATTTTTGTTGGGGTGGACTTGTCCTTTAATAAGCAATAATGAATTGAAGTTGTTGACAAACAAAAAATTCTTAATACAAAAAAGCAATACATTTATCGTTATTCACCCATTGTTTAGATATCATCTTAATATAAAAAATATAAAGTAAAACCGTTTTCTTTTTCCAAACCAAAGTAGTATGGATGCAGAAAGGTAAACAGCTCTATGCCTTGTTCTTCATGAATAGGGCGTCTTCTTGACTTAAAAGAGAAAAACTGCGGAACGGTTTTCAAATTAGGGGGCTGACCATTCCGAAAATCGTAATCCTATGGTCATTTATACGTTTTTATACACGGTTAGGAAGAAAAAAAGTGGGGGTTGAAGCCCCCCAGTCCCCCTCCCCCGCTTCCGCGGGCCCCTAATAACTAAATTATAACGATAATAATAACAATTATAGTAAAAGTCATTACGATGATAACGATAATGAAATTGAATATGAAAGAAAAAAGCAATGATAATAATAACACTTGACATTCTGCGCATACGGATATGTTGGATAATACTAGATCCATTTTGTGGTTTGAAATTCAGAGAACTTTCAAATTGGCGTTGGGTTTAGCTCTCGACATTCATGCGAAAATAGAATTGAGTTTTCTTAAACCGCAATTGTCCTTGTTACTAATGTTGTAATATGTTATGGACAGGAAATGACAGAGTAAATGGGTGAAAAATATGAAGTTCGAAATCAGCCAAACATGTTTTAAAAAAGTAGTAGACATGCAAAGGCGTCGTCGGGGGAAACAGGGAGCCATCCCCTCCCTTCCCAGGCGCGGATCCAGGATTTCGTAGGGAGAGGGTCCAAATTTGACCTGATTTTGGCGCCCATGTTTCCTTCCGATAAAATGTTGGCGCCCCCTCCATCCCATTCCGCCAGGCAAACATAAGTGCCTAACACGCATGTATGTAAAATTATAATCACATGTAAAAGAAAGTGGGGGTGCCAATTGTAGACCAATTCTTTTTAATGTGTTCATGAAGAAAATAATCCATGTAATATCTTTTTTTTAAAAGAATAAATGCGAGCGCGAGCGATTTCGTTCCTGTTTTTGTACTTACCTATCGCGGAAATCAATCTGGTTTAAAGGACAAGTCCAACTCAACCTAAAGTTGATTTGAATAAAACGAGAAAAATCCAACAAATATAACACTGAAAATTTCATCAAAATCTGGTGTAAAATAAGAAAGTTATGACATTTTTAATGTTTTGCTTAATTTCACAAAACAGTTATACACATACCTGGTGGGTATGCAAATGAGGAGAGTGATGACATCATTCCCTCACTACTTCTTTTGTATTTTAATATGTGAAATAGAGAATATTCTCATTTTCTCCTCTTTGTCAAGTGAAACAACGATTAATTCCTCCCTGAACATGTGGAATGAGCATATATGATTCTGTCAAGTTGGTCCTCGTGGTCAAATCTATAAAAAAATGAAATATTGTATATTATATAATTCAAACAATAAACAAAAGAAATAGTGAGGGACATCATCGACTGTCTCATTTGAGTTGTGTATATCATTGCTTTGTGAAAAAAAGCAAAATTTAAAATGTCATTACTTTTTATTTGACATCCGATTTTGATTAAATTTTCAGGGTTTTGCTAATTAGATTTTACCTTATTTATTCAGATCAACATTTTTCTGGGGTGGATTTGACCTTTAACTTCTCACCAGAATATGCCATATCAGAATATTGTGTGAGCGGGAGCTGTAATTTTTTCACTATTTGTGTTAGAATAGTCTTCAATTATATTATTGATAGCATCTTGGGAATAATTCTATCTCGAAGGCAATCGACGCATCACCCTTTTACATGGTAAAAACTCGTAATTTGAATGATGATTCAGGTGAAAAAATAAGGCCAATTAGGATTTTTTTTTTTAGACACGTTTGAAACCAAACTAGAACATGATTAGAATCACGAATTGCAATCATCATTACTCAATATCCTCATCAGTAGTGTAGCTGGGATTTATTCATCAGGGACGCACAGGAGAGGGGGGCTTGAAACTTTGTTGGGGCACCAAAAAAAAGGAGGGTACAGACGGAAGTTAAAGAAAATATGATTTTATTCTTAAAAACACATTGAGGTATCTCACAAGGCCTAAATGAATAATGCGAACGCAAAGCGCGATCTTTTTTTTTTCATGTATTTTATCCTTAAAGCCTAAGTAGTGGTTATGATGGACACGATGCATATTAATTTTTTTACTGTAAGTTTTTTTAATGAACGAATATGAGCTAAAAGCGCGAGCTGAAAACTTTTATAATGATGAAAATTAAAAGGACAGGTTAGAATATAAAAAAAATCAGCTTGCGGTTCTCGTTCGCATAAAGAACTGTCAGGACAGGATGCGTATATAACTAAACAATTATTGATGCAAACGCGAATCACGAGCTGAAAATTTTTGATATTCTAACCCGACTACTGGAAACTTTAAGTATGACTCAAAATAAACAAATAGCTGTGTATCTCGCGAATCAAGTAATACGGGCGCAAAGCACGAGCTGGAATATTTTCATATTCCTATCTGAAAATTTGACATTTTAAGAACGGTTTTATATAAAAAAAAATAATATGTGTTTTTCAGTGTTAATGCGAGTCCAAAGAGCAAGGTGAAATTTTAATGTACTAACAAGTTTTAACTTTTTAGACCAGAAATTTTAAGAACTTTTTGTAACTATGAACAGAATGGGTATATCACTAATTGATGCGAACGCAAAGTATGAACTAAAAAATGTTGATTTTTTTTTTGTCTCGCCTGCATAGCAGGGCTAAAACTAATCAGTCGGCTCGCGTGCGCATGCGAAATCACTCGGGTTTTGGATTTCGATGCGATTTTTTTAGATTTTGACACGATTTTTTCTAACAGTGTCTTCAATGGGACAAACACGCTAGGGAAATAAAATCAAATTGAAATTCAAATTTTCGTTTTAAGCCGGCAAGTGCCTTAAATAAAATGTACTATACTACTGTTTTAACAAAACAAGCGAATTTTGACTAGCTGTTTTAACACAATCACATTCCACATATTTTACCTGATTTCTGTTGATTTTTTTTTAACATCGTTATCTCTCATTTACTCCAACACTTACTTCTTCCTCCGCAAACTCGATTTTGATCGTGAGGGACTGAACTGATATCATTGGTCACAAACACACGACTTTCTGAGCTCTACGGTATCCTTAAAAAGATTCTTGATTAGTATAAGCCCATAGCAGAGCGAGACTATAGGCGCCGCTTTTCCGGCGACGGCGGCGTCGACAACACTGAAATCTTAACCAAGGTTAATTTTTTGAAATGTTATAATAACTTAAAAAGCATATAGATCTAGCTCATTAAACTTGGACATAAGAGTAATCCAGTATTACTAAACCTCCTGCCTGAGTTTCAGGTCACATGACCAAGGTAAAATATAATTTGGGGTCAATGAACTTAGACCATGTTGGGGGAATCGATATCGAAATCTTAACCAAGGTTAAGTTTTTGAAATGTCATTACTTCGACAGTATATAAACCTAGTTCATAAAACGTAGAGATAATAGCGTATCGATATTAATCCTACCTGAGTTTTAAGGCACACGATTAAGGTCAAATATCACATAGGGTCAAAAAGCTTTGTCCATGTTGGGTTTTTTGTTAAATTGTCATCACAACTTTCAAGGTTTATGGATCTAGTTAATGAAACTTGATATAATAGCGATCATGTATCGCTGAATATCATGTGCGATTTTCAGGTCACATGACCAAATGTCAATTAGGGTCAACAAATTTTAGCCATGTTGGGGGTATTTGTGAAATTGTCATCAAAACTTTAAAAGTTTATTGATCTTATTCATGAAGCTTGAACATTAGAGCAGCAATGTATCCCTGAATACCCTGTGCGCATATCAACAACATGGACATGATCAAAGGTCATAGGTTTATGACCTCTTGCCGTGTTGGGAGTATGTGTTGAATTGGCATCATTGAAAGTTTATGGATCTAGCTCATGAAACATCGACATGAGGGTAATCAAGTATGAATGATTGTTTTGCACATGTCTTGGTTCACATGATCTTTGTCAAAGATCATTTTGGGTGAATGGATATAATATTTTACTATCATATTAGTGTTTTCTTCTGTGGTTAATTATTCATTTATTTAGCTGTTTTCAGATGCAGCAATGATGCTATATCGAATCGTGTATGCAGAGGCGTTCCACTTGTTCGACTTTTAAACTGGAAATTCTTGGCATTTTTTTACCATGTGCAGAATAGTAGAAAATGTATATAACTAAACAACTGATGCGAGGGCGAAGCGCGAGTTGAAAATTATGATTTAACGACTAAAAAAGTTGATGTTCTATGAGCAGCCCTACTTTTTGTAACCAGGAAGACAATTGGTATCTCGTGGGTGTTTCATAAAGCTGTACGTAAGATAAGAGCGACTTTAAGAACGACTGGTGATCCTTTTTTTTTGGTAAATGGTATACAGCATTGGCGATGGTTTAGCGCGTAAGAAAGGTTCACCAGTCGTTCTTAAAGTCGCTCTTAACTTACGAACAGCTTTATGAAACGGCCCCCTGATCAAACGATTGAAATGAAGCATGAAATATTTTTTATTTTATGACCTAAAAAGCGGATATTCTGAGCACCTTTGACAGGAATGATACCTAATTAACAATTTAGCGCGAAGCGTGAGCTGAAAATTTGTTATTTTTCTGACTTTTTACCTGCAATCTTTCAGCAATTTTTGTAACCATGACCAAAAAAAATTGGTATCTTGCTTGACAATTGATACGAGCACGAGCTAGAAAATTATGATTTTCCGACTTTTAAATTAGCAATTTTCAGCGCAGTTTGTAACTATGTACAGAATAGCTATCTTACAATAATGATGCGAACGCGAAGCGCGAGCTTAAAATTTTCATTTTCCGACTACAAAACTGCAAATGTACTTCTCGCAGTCATTAAAAAGCGTAACTCAACCATTTATGCGAGCGCGAGCTGAAAATCTGTTATTTTCCAACTTTTAGTCCCGAGATTTTTAGCACTTTTTGTAACTAGGAACATAAACGCTTTGAAATTAATTGGTGCAAGCTCAACGTAGGAACTGAAAAATTTTGATATTTCGACTTTTAAACTGGAAATTCTTAGCACTTATCCATGTACAGAAAACTAGAATAGGTATCGAGCCAAACAACTGATACGAACGCGACGCGCCAATATACAACTGAAAATAATGATTTTCCGACTAGAAAGTTTTATGAGTAGGCATATTTTTTGTAACCATGAAGACAATGGTTATCTGATCAAACGGTTGAAATAAAGCGTGAAATGGTTTATTTTTCAATTTCACTACCTGAAAAGCGGATATTCTGAGTACTTTTGACAGTATTGATACCTAATTATCAATTTGTGCGAGCGCGAATCGCGAATAATAATAGACTGGGGGTTCTAGATTTTGACCCCCAAATGGGACATTCTATGCACTTTCTCTAACAATGGAAGGAGGAGGTATCTTCCCTGAATAAAATGACGGGAGTCCGAAGAGCAAGCCAAATTTTTTTTAGATACTCCGATATAAGAAAAAAAATAACATTTTTTATCGTCTTTTACTGAAGAACAGTGTGTACCCCACCCCCCTCAAAAAATCGCGAGCAGAAATTTTTTACATACTAAGTACTGACTTAACATGCTTAAGGACTCTTTTAAGCTCTGCGTGATTCCCATTCTACTTGCTTTCTTTTTTCTCTTCTTTTTTTCATTTTCTTTCCATTTTTCTTAAACCACCATGGGGGCATTTGCCCCTAATCCGCCTATGTACATTGAATGAAAAATAATATTTCAAGGACTTAATTTGTATGTGGGATCGATAGAGAGGATACGTGCCTCACAAAGTATTGCGAGCGCGTAGCGCGAGCTGGATTTGATATTCAGCCCATTTTTTAGATCCTGAACAGGATACCTATCTCGCTAATTCTTCAAGACAAGGTCTAAGACTTCAATTACGTCTATTATCGTAAAAATAGGATGTTTTAGTTCAGCCGAATTAATCAACGCTTCGGAGGGCAGGACACGTATTTCACTATAAACAGGCAATACGACAAATGTTGTGCCCCGGTCGAACATGAATTTGCATCCCCCCCCCCCCCTAAGTTTAAGGTAAATTTTGGGGCCTCAGTTGAAAACGAATTTGGCTCCACCATGTGAATAAGACTTTGCCCTCTCCCCTCTGAAACATAAATTTGTCGCCTCTGGTCAAACATTAAATTGGCACCCCCTTAGTTCGTACATTGATTTGGCGCCCCACTAGTTCCAACATCAATCCGGCGCTCCCCTTGTTCGAACATCAATGCGGCACACTCTCCAGTTCAAACATCAAATATGCGCCCCGAGTTTGAACATTAATTTGGCGCCCCTAGTTTGAATATCAATTTGGCACCCCACTATTTCGAACATTAATGCGGCGCCACAGAGTTCGAAAATCAATTTTGCGCCCCTTGTTGAACTTCAATTTAGCGCCCCTCCCCTGTAGTTCAAACATCTATTCTAACAAATGAAACGGGAAATTTTCCTAAAACCTAAAAAAAAAACTTTTGAATTTTCAGATTAGTGTCAATTTAATGTTACTCTTTCTTTGATTCAACAAGAAACTTAAATATTTTACACACCCTATCAAAGACAATATCAAACACAAGTAGATGTGAAAGTTATTTAAAAATCTTAGAATTTAATTGCTTTTAATGAACATTCGTGTATTGTGTAAATAAAGCGTTCACTGAAAAATATACGTACATTTAACATGAATTGTATTAAATAATAATTAGCTTGATATATTTGCACAATTGGAGCTAGATTAACTTTATCGAAGCAAGTTAGCACTACTTGAATTTTTTTAATGTATATTGAACATAAAAAATAAATTAGTTTAAAATGCACTTATATTTTGAGTTAGGAAGACTTAATATGAATGTTTTACGGAAATAATATCATTTTAAGTTAAATCTACCTATAAAAAATCAAGGAATAATTACAAAGAATAAATTCTACATATATGCACTAATAATTTCAATAATTTGTTACGGTGAATCGATTCAATTCAGGACTATTCTCAATACTTTTTTGCAATATTCCAATCAATCTTTATCATTAATGTAGTATACTAATATACTAAAATATATTAACAATCTGCTCCCTTCGTCTTTTGATAACATGTTCAGATTTAATAGTTCTGTCCATACTTACCCAACGTGCATATCCGGAAACTTTCATCTCTCTAACCCCAGACTATTAATTGCCTCTAAATCAATTCGACACCATGGTCCTGACATTTGGAATGGTCTTCCAAACAATATTAAAACGTGTTCAACCATATACTCATTAAAAGCCACTCTAAAGAAAACTATCATTCAATCTTATCAACCCCACGCTCCAAATTAAAACATTCACTCAAATATCCACATTCGCTATTTAATATTCTGATTTTACTCAACTGCTATACACAGCACCTGCACTTGCAATTCACCCACTTGGGGCCAGTAAATATCAATCTAAAGGCCCTATCTCACCAACGGAGACGTCGCCACGACAGTCTCCAACTTATCAGTCGCTGCAGTCGCGGAGACGTCTCGGAGACAAAAATGGCTTGCGCTCTCACCAAGGAGACGTCTCGATGGAACGTTTGAAAGATCATACACCTGACTTGGAGCAGGAGGAGGGATATCAGCACGCGTTCAGTCACGTGCTTTCTGAAGTGGGTCAAACAGTGTGAAGAAGTGTCGCGGAGACGTTTCCGCAATGTATTATAATTTTTTTTGGTCTCCAGCAGGTCTTCGCGATGTCTCTGAGACGTCTCTGAGACATCGCGGCGACGTCTCAGCAGTCGCGGATATCATTAGTCTCCGAGACGTCGCAACAACTGATGGAGACTTCTCGGAGACGTCGCGGAGACTAGAAACAGTCTCCAAAAATATTAAACATGTTTAATCTTCTTGCGACTCCTTGGAGACTCTGTAATTTTCATGAGACGTCTCAGAGATATCGCGGAGACGTCTCTGCAACTAGCAACATTTGTAGTCGCGAACTAGTTTCAAGCCCAGTGAGATACCCCCTTTAGTCACGAATCTTTTATGAGGCCGCCATCAATTCAAGCCTAACCGCTCACGATGGCGGTCTCCTGCGTTCATTTATTACATTATATATATATATATATATATATATATAGGCTATGTTTACATTTATAAAAGATTAATTTATACTTACATCCTTATTTGTATTTATTATGTAATATGACCACATTGTTTACATTGTGAATTATTTTGTACATTGTAATTATAAATAATTTTGTATCGTGTGTTTGAACGCAGAAATAAATGCAAACAAACAAACAATACAGTGCGTCCCACAAAAACGAAACCGAGATTTATCGATGATTTATCATAACTTAATCACAAATACGATAGACAAATGACCTACCATTGTTAAGCTTAGAATCTCTTCTTTCATCTGAAATTACGTAGATTATTTCTCATTCACGCATGATTGAGCAAAAACAATTTGAAGAGGGGATACCAAAAAGTCATTTGGAGGGCTGTATCTGGGTTTCAAAACGAAAACCATATTTTTGTAAAAGTTCAATATCTGCTCTTTAATTTGATACCTCAATTACAAAAAATATGGTCAAGAAATAACAAAGTTCTGGTTATTTGAAATAAGGCTTGAATTTCAATAATTACATAAAATGAAGAGGTTTTACAGGCTAGCGTTCAAACTCACTCGACACTCCGTTTTGTTGACGATCAGCCATGCACAAACAAATTTGTTGTTGATGCCCTTTTTTTTTTTTTTTTGCTTGTCAAATTTTTTTCTACGTCCCCCTAAAATTTTGGGGTTGAGAACCTTTTTTTTTTTTTGCTTGTCAAAATTTTTTTTGTTGTCCCCTCCTAAAATTTTTGGCTTCCGCCGCCAATGGCCATGCATTAAGTCTTTTGTTAACCGGTGAAAACACGTTTATTTAATGAAATTAATGGAAATACAAGCACTGTTTCGAGGGAACATAATTTTTTTTTACTTCTGGACCATTTTTTGTTATTAAGGTATCAAATAAAAGAGAAGATATTGAACTTTCTAGGCATGTGATTTTCTTTTTGAAATTCGGATACCCCCCGCCAAATGACTTTTTGGTATCCTTTATTCAAATTGTTTTTGCTCACTCATGCGTGAATGAGGAAAAATATAAGTAATATCAGATGAAAGAGGAGATTCTAAGCTTTACATTGGTAGGTCATTTGTGATAAATCATTGATAAATCTCGGTTTCGTTTTTGTCGGACGCACTGTATATCAGGATTACATTTTTCATCAAATTCGTATAATGAATATTTACTAATTATTCTAATATTCAATTTCCAATGAATATGGTATAGTGCGAAATATTTCTAGTGATTGTTGATCTAGTATTACCATTTTAAAATTAATCTTGTGTTATTAATGTTTTTAGGACATCAGGACTATTCTCTTTACTTTTTGCAATATTCCAAGCAATCTTTATCATCAATGTAATGTATATCAGGATTACGCTTACACTTCGTAATTCCGAAGGTTCGTAATTCCGAAACACGTAAATTGCCTATTTTTTCGATGTTCGTCAATCTGAAAACGTAAAAGGGTTTGTTTATCCGAACATTTGTGGCGTTATTCCGAAGGTTCGATAATCCGAAAACGAAATAAGGTTCGATGTTCCGAACGTTCGTTAATCCGAAAACGAAATAAGGTTCGTTGTTCCGAAGGTTCGTTAATATGAAAACGAAAGAAGGTTCGATGTTCCGAAGATTCGTTAGTTCGGACCAACGAACCTTCGGAATTACGAACCTCATTTCGTTTTCGGATTAACGAACCTTCGGAATTGCGAACCTCACTTCGTTTTCGGACTAACGAACCTTCGGAATGACGACCTCATTTCATTTTCGGACTAACGAACCTTCGGAAATAAGAACATTCGGAATACCGAACCTTCGGAATATCCGAATCTTCGGAATAACGAAGTTTCGGAATTACGAATGTATGCGAGGATTACATTTTTCATCAAATTCGTATAATGAATATTTACTAATTATTCTAATATTCAATTTCCAATAAATATGGTATAGTGCGAAATATTTCTAATGATTGTTGATCTAGTATTACCATTTTAAAATTAATCTTGTGTTATTAATGTCTTTAAATTTGTAATCTAGACAATTGTTATTATGGGCCCGAATTCACAAAGGTGGACTAAAGTTATACCGGTGTTCAGTTTAGCCCTGGGTTAAGACATGGTCACACCGCCCGTCGAGCGTTGTTGGAGCGGTCGTGGAGCGGAGAGAAAAAATCATCACCGCTCGCTCCCGTTCACCATTTTCGATTTCGATTGTTTTTATTTTGTTTTCGATTTTTGTTTTTGATTATTTCCCCAATTTTGTGAGCGAAATTCGACCCCCTCACCCTACCGCTCCACGACCGCTCCAACAACACTCGGGCGGTGTGAACTGTCCTTGAACTAATACCCGGGTATAAAGTTAGTCCATCGCACCTTTCACAAACGGTGGGGTAACTGAGCCATGGGTTTACTTTAGCACCCGGGGTTAAATTTAACCCATGGCTGAGTTATACCCCGATATAACTTTAGTACACCTTTGTGAATCACAAAAGTTAGCCCCTAGGGGCTTACTATAGTCCATGGATTAAAATGACGTCAAATGACGACTTTTATACCCCGGTATAACTTTAGTCCACCTTTGTGAATTCGGGCCATAGGGAATTTTATATATGGGCTCCAATTCGGTATTGATGTAGTCATGAATATAATCATGGACTTGTACTTTTGCAGATTCTTGCCTCAATTTTTTATTGAAAAATTGTTGAAGGTGAGACTTGAACTTGTGTCAATGGTCTTGACTGCAATTGGCTTACTGATTGCGCAATACAATCCATGCTCACTGTTGTGCCTAATACTATATCGTCATTATATTCGTCAGTCGCGTCGGTACCAAATTGAAGCCCATGTACATGTATTCATTCCAGTGGCGTAACAGGCGGGGAACAGAGAGCACTCTGTGAAAAAAAAGGAAGAAAGAAAGAAAGAAAGAAAGAAAGAAAGAAGGAAAGAAAGAAAGAAATAAAAAAGAAAGGAAGGAAGGAATTAATACAGGGACAGAAAAGTAGGGGGAAGAGGAATGAAGAGAAAAGAAAAAAAAGAGATCAGCGAAACGAGAAGGGGACAAAAGAAGAACATGCGTGAATAGACAACTAGACGGGTCAATATTTGATTTGACCCGGAAAAAGAGCAACAAAAGGTTTTTCGACTGTTTCTGACAGTATATCTGGAAGATATATCGGGGTGAAAGAATGGAATTCTCTCACTTCTTATATCAAAAACAGCACAACACTTTCACGATTTAAGTTACTATCGAAGTCATTTTTGTTCAATTATTTAAAGAACTCCGATCCCACCCTGTAATTGTAATAGCATTTGATTTTTTTTTTTTTGGTCTTTTATTCTATTCTATCTCCTGTGTTTTTGCATTGTGGGATGATGTGTTAAAGTGTGTGTGTGTTTGTTCATTCATAACCTTTTTTAACCGGTTATATGATATTTGTGTATTTGTAGGGCCGCGGCTATAAGCAGTCTTGCTTCTTAGGGGTCCTGACCATTAAGTAACTTGCAACCTGTTATATTTTGAATTAGTTTGTTTGTATCATGTAATTTTTTGTAAATATTTTGATGTCTTTATGATGGTCAATAAATTGAATTGAAATTGAATTGAAATATTTGACATTAGGAATAACATACAGAAAATCTACCAAAATCCGCATCCGGGAAAGTGGTTATTTTTAAGATGGCGTCCAAGATGGCCGCGATTCACTGAAAATTGATATAACTCAATTATTTTCTACCCTAGAATCCTATTTTGGTTCATATTCCATGGTCCAGGGAGTAAAAGAATTTGTTGATACAATGAAGAGTTAATATTAGCACGTCATGGTATCTGAAAATCAAAAATGGCTGCCGTAGGCTAAAAATCCACAATTCATCTATTATTTCCTTGAGTGGCTTTAATTTGGTTTATATTCAATGGTTTTAATGAAGAAGTACATCGGGATAAATTACAAGGACAGCTAGTGGTATGGTGGGTCCAAAAATCCAAGAGGGATTCCTAAAAAAAACGACATAGTTTGTTCAATATCCGGAATATGATTGTTGTGCCTATAGTTTACCATGGTTAAATGGGTCACATAATAGATTGGGACAAGTTACAAGAACAGTCGGTGGTCAAGTTTGTCCAAAAGTCCATGAGGGGGGCTTTAAAAAATGCTGTATGAAATAGCCGCTGTTATTCATAAATGGACATAGTTCATGTAATATCCGCCAATGGCATATTAGTAACAAGGACAATCAGTGGTCCAGTAATTAAAAGAAAAATCCAAGATGGCTTCCAAAATTCAGGGTCTAAAATGACTACCGTCACTTAAAAATGGACGTGTATAGTTCATTTAAAATCCACTAAGGAAATGTTAGTGTCCATACTATGATTTCATGGTTAAATTAATACGTTTGGACTCTTTGCAATGATATGCAGTTGTCCATTTTGCCTAAAATCCAAGAGGGTTTTCAAAATAGCATCTAAAACGATTCCTATCACTCATTAATGATCAGAGTTCATACAATATCAATCTGTGACAAATAATAAGGTGTCTTTACTGTCCGAATGTATTATTTGACCCTTTGTAGTTCATACCAATGAAGGGTCAAATAATACATTAGGACAAGTAACAAGGATTGTTCGGTCTACATTTTGTAAAAGGTCCAAGGTAGATTCTAAAATTCGTCCAAATTGGTGCTGCTACCAACTCATAGGACAATATGATAACTTATGTCCCCATTATTTAGGTGTTGTCACCAAATTAATATCCCCCATGGTGTATTTTTAGTGTTCTATATCCACTTTTAAGTAACAACAGTCAATTTAGACCCAATATTTGGAAGCCATCTTGGATTTTTTAACATACCAGACCAATGTGTGTCTGTTCTTGTAACTTGTTGTAGTGCATTACTTGACCCTTTAACATGTTCAAACCATGGTTTAGACACCGAACTCGCGTCCCCCAGACAGTAATTGAACAAACTAGGTCCATTCAAAAGTAACATCAGACATTTTTTTACTCCATTTTTGGAAGTCGTCTTGGAATTTTGGACATAGTCCACTGACTTTCATAGTAATTTGTCCTAATGTACATAATTTGACCCTTGGAATCATAGTTTAGACACCAAAATCATATCTCACAGGCGGAGATAAAGTGAGCTATATATGCCTGTTTTAACTATCAGCAGCCATTTTAAATCCAATATTTTGGAAGTCATATTGGATTCTTGGATATACCAGACCACTGTCCTATTGCATTATTTGACCCTTGAAATCAATGGTTTAGACACCAAAATCACATCTCTCAGGCCGATATTAAAAAAGCTATGTCAGCTTTCAAGGTCAAGTCCACCCCAGAAAAATATTGGTTTGAATAAATAGAAAAAAATCATACTAGCATAATGCTGAAAGCTTCATTAAAATCGGATGTAAAATAAGAAAGTTATGAACATTCAAAGTTTAGCTTAGTTTTCACAAAACAGTAATATGCACAACTCAGTGACATACAGCTGAGACGGTCGATGATGTCCCTCACTCTCTATTTCGATTATTTTTTATTGTTTGAATTATACAATATTTCATTTTTTTTACAGATTTGACAATAAGGACCAATTTGACTGAACTATATGATATCAAACAATGCTTATTCCACATGTTCAGGGAGGAATTTATCGTTTTTCACTTGACAATGAAGAGAAAATGAGTATATTTCATATAATATAATACCAAAGAAATAGTGAGTGGATGACGTCATCAGTTTCCTCATTTGCATACCGACCAGGATGTGCATATAACTGTTTTGTGAAATTAAGCAAAACTTTAAAATGTCATAACTTTCTTATTTTACATCCGATTTTTACGAAATTTTCAATGTTTTGCTTGTTGGGTATTTCTTTTTTATTCAAATCCACTGTTTGTTGGGGTGGACTTGTCCTTAAGTATTGGCAGCCATTTAAAAATCATTTTTGAAAGCCATCTTAGATTTTTAGACCACTGACTGTCGTTGTAACTTATCCTAATTTTGACCCTTCAAACCAGTGGTTTAGTCATCGAAATCACATTTCCCAGATTGATGTGAAATGCGCTATGTCCGCTTTAAGTATTAGCAGCAATTTTAGAATATTTTTGGAAGCCATTGTGGATTTTCGGACATAGCAGACCACTGACTTTCCTTGTAAATGGTTTCAATGTATATTTTATTCATTTAACCATGCTGCATAGACACAAAAGTCATATCCTGGATATTGAGCAAACTATGTCGGGGTAATTTTTAAGTAGCAATTAACAGTAATTTTATACTCCATTTTTGGAAGCCATCTTAGATGTTTTAACATACTGACCACTGACTGCCCTAAATAAGTAATAGATGGATTGTGGATCTTAGCCTATAGCAGCCATTTTGGGCGTTATCTTGGATTTTTTGTTATCCTGGAGTGCTTATATTCACTCTTAATTTCATCAGCACATTCGTTTATCCCCTGGACCATGGAATATGAACAGAAATAGGATTCTAAGGTGGATATCCATTTTCAGTGAATGGCGGCCATCTTGGACGCCATCTTGAAAATAACCACTTTTCAGGATGCCGATTTTCGTACATAATTATTTAGTATGTTATTTCTCAGGTGAATATAGTACCCACAAACTGTTGAAAAAAAATTGTTGCAATTTGTTTCGGGTAAGGCTAATTTTGGTCGTATATCCCGCCTAAAATCACCCCGAAATACTAACATAAAATAGGTGCCACCTGATAAAGTACAGTAAACCTCCTTATTACAGAACAATGCTGTACATACATGACAAGATTATATTATTAGTTTATATTTGAAATAAACCAAACACCAATCATTAGCATTAATCTTTCAACTTCATCCTTTCGGTCAACGGCATAAAAATATAGGAGTCAGTCATAAGAAAATATCGACCTACTGGTTAAAGATAGAAAAAATGGTATTACTACGATAAAATTCAATTCACAGCCGAAGGTTGAATCAGGGTGGATATCCAGCCTCCGCCAATAGGGGGGACGAATGTTTTTCCGTGAAAACGAGCATTACTGCTGGGCAAACAGATTTTCTGCGAGCTTTACTTTAATTGACAGTGCTCTCTCAAGTGTAACATTTTGTCAAAACTTTTACTTTCATTGAATAGATGAGACCCAAACCCAAAATTAAAAGTGAAAAAATTACCCACATGTCGTATATTTTTTAATTCCCAGGGCTTTTTTCAAAGTGTAAACTTTTTTTGATACGCACTGTAATACATGTAATTCGTCGGGTATTTTGTTCAATTGAGAATACCATAGTTTATAATCCAAATATATTTAGCACGTGTATATTTTGTATTACTTTAGATCGGCTTAGACGGCGTTATTTTGGTCTGAGGTTTTGCACCCTTTCTTGCAATCTTACTTAGCCATGGATGTTAGAACAGTGCTATATGATTTTCGAGTAGAACCAGAGATCCTTGAAAGCATGCGTAAGTATAATAAGTTTTCCCGAGTCGGGCGCTGGCCTGGCTTTCTAACTAGTTAAATAATTTGCCTTTGCCTGCGAGCGAAGATTCCACCGCTGAGCGGAGCGAGGTTTAATTTGTACAAGAAGCTCCGCCCGAGTAGTACGGCACTTCCACCCCGACGGGACCGGGAGTGCAGCTGCTGCATGCTGCACTCTCAGTTGCAGTCTCAACTAGCCTGGAGGCTCCTGGAGAGTAAAAATCAGTCTACTATACGTAGGCTTACTTTCCACGAAGCCTGGGCATGCTGGGACGGCATGCCAGTCTAGACAATCTATGCACACCGAGCATGCTGAGTACCAACCAAGGCCCTCGCTGCCATTGAGTACGCGTGGCGCAAGCGCCACGCGTAATTCAATTTTGGAGATTTAGCGCCACGCGTAAATCATTCCATCGATGAAGCGCCACGCCTAAAAAAATAGCGCCACGCCAAATTCTGCGAGCGCCACGCCTGAATTGCTCGAAGCATTTTCTACCTCCATGCTCGAAGCAAGCGCCTGGCTGACCGCTACCGGTATACCATGCATCCCAAACCCGGGGATGCCAGCGCTAGCGCGCTGCACCCCGCTCTCCACAGCATTGACTGACTGAGCACACCGCCCTGACAGTGTGGGCATGGCGGTTTTAGTGAGCATGTTTACCAGGGATGTTTACGTTATTTGCCTGCATGACGAGCTGGTATAGCCAGAGAGCTACACATTTTCTAACAGAGGTACAATGTACACACACAATCAGTGACTGAGAAAGAATGTATTGCTATGAATTCAGTATCCTCGAAGTCTGTGCATGATCTAGTATTTCAAAATTAATTTTTGATGATTGTTTTGAGTGACTTGATAAAGAATTAACTCCATCAAATGTTATATGTATGATTTTGTTTACCCTTATTTTCCGACCTACCTTTTTCATCGTTGTCAAGTTTCACAATTACAGGATGTTTGTGTTTTTTCTTAATCATATGGGCCAATAGATTGGCGCGGTTCCAAAATTTTGAGGGGGTGGTTGTGTCTCCTAAATTAGACGACCTCTCTCCACTATAAAAATAATAAAAAATGCCATCATTCATAGAGGAATTTTGCCCCCCCCTGAAAAATGACAAGCAAATAAAAAAAAGTCATCAATTCCAAACTTATTTTGGGTACATGTATGCACACACCCCACCCCTGGATCCGCGCCTGTCTGTTATAATAGACCTGATATTTTTTTCATTTTCATTTTTTTAATGACTTAAATTGATTGAAATATTGTTATGTCACTAATCTATAATTTCTCTTTCTTTGATGGTACCCATGACGGTAATGAAATATCATATGTAATGAACACTCACAAAATAGAAAACGCCAACTGAATTCATACACGCAGTTGGCGTTTACAAGGTAGTACACGGGTCATTTAAAAAAAGTTCCTATTTTTTTTTCTAAAGTGTAATACAAAGAAAGTCGAAGTTGCAATTTTTAGTGTTAGTGGTAAATGGTATTCGATGGTTGAATGTTATTTGAACTGATTTATGAATGTGTAATATTTGGGACTTGGGTTGAGGTGAGGTTTTGGTATTTTTTTTTACCTGCACGAATTGTCAAATCAATCTTGAAACTGAAAGATATGCCTTTGTTTACAATTATTAGGGTGCAAAGTTTCGAGTGTTGGATAATTGTAATTTTTTTTCAAGCAAAGATAAAAGTTATACAATTTTTTTTTATATGTGTTTGACAGAAATTGCAATGTTTGAAATAAGTTGAAATAGTTTTTACCAAAGTTAGGCAATCATAATAGATCATGAATGCCAATATTTTCCATGTTCTTACCATTATATTTCATGTCTCACAGTTGTGCTAAAACGGGCCAACATTGAATAAATCCCAAAATACATCATCATGAATGCTCAAGAAACCTCGATATCTAAGCAATATTCCTTCAAAGTCAAATAAGCTTTGTCTCGCCTTTGCGTATTTGATCTGACGGTATTTTCCACTCCCCCCACACCTCCCATCTAGAATGAAAACCCCAGACAACACAAGTATCAGATTTCTGATGACCATGTGGTTCTCGATCAAGATTGCGCAATTTGTACTTTTCCGTAAACAAAAGGGATGGGATGGGAGGAGGGTTCGTGAAAGGGGCTAGTCTACGTTTTCAGTCGGTTCTAAAATGTCAAACTACCAAAATGCATATTCTTCAGTAAACTATACATGTATTCAAAATAAGGAATAGTTGGATGAAACTAAAAACGTTTGCATTAAATATAACTGGAAATTGTCCATAATTGAATTTGAACCACGACTGGTACTTTTATTAATCATATCGTGCTATCATTGATTTCTTGCCAATAAGGCAAGCCTCCAATTTAAGACTAGCAAACAAACTTCTTCTTTATTATCATACTTGTCCAAAAGAATGATGAAAGATGGAACGTAATTTTCTCAATATGGAAGAGATAAACAACTCGGGGGGGGGGGGGTAACTCTGAAATAAAGTATATACAAGGATATCAAATTGAAAAATATATAGCATGTGAATTGAAAACAGATTTAAAGAAATAAGATCAAAAGTGGCAAAATATGTCATGCTAAATATATTATTCAATTTGATTTATTCAATCTAATTACATATGGTATCCTGTTCCAAACTCTTAATAAAAGAAGTTCAACTTGTTAGAACAGAAATAAAGAACAATAGTAGAGGAATAAGCATGGAAGAAAAGATGGAATGGAGGAGAGACCACTCAGACCAGCATGGAGAATGGCTGCATTGTGCTCTGATTCAAGGAAAGTCAGATGAACTGATGCCGAAAGGAGGGACATATGGAGTTGGAAATTGGTACAAAATATTTTTTTCCAGGGGGGGGCGTGTTATCATCGACCAATACAGCAGATGAAGTTGACCAACTGCTCACACAATCCACACACAAATTACAGCGCAAACATGTGGTGTCACTCAATGGTCAGAAGAATTAAAAAAAGTTTTACGACCCTCGTAACTTACTCGCCACATCGAGCCTGGGGATCCACTTGTGTAGATAACTTGATCGACTGTAAATAAAATGTAACCTACGAAAATCCTGGGGGACAAGCTGTCCTTATCTGACCTATAGTCAAAACACTGAGGCTAATCATTTGTACGAGAGCCAAACCAGAGAAGAAAGGGAGATCATAACAAAATGTATATAAAACTAATTCTAAGCCATTAATACACGAAAACAATTCTAAAACATTCTAAATCGATCGTTATTCTGAGATTTTTGTGACTTATGTTCGAGAACGGGATTTCATAACGAAATGTATATAAAATATATTTTTACTTGTTAGCACAGTTCTCAAAACATTTTTCAAAATGTTCCTGATTGTCCGTACATCTGAGATATTTACGACTTCTATTCTGTTTTATTTCCCTTTCCACCTTGTCTAAATAATATTATGCCATTTATATTTCTTTTTGGAGAACGTGATTCATAACGAAAGGTATATGAAATATATTTTTACTTGTTAGCATCTCAAATCAATTTTAAAACGTTCCTGATTGTCCGTTTAGTACTAGTAGTCTGAGATATTTAGGACTTCTTATTTCTATTGTTTTATTTTCCATTCCGCCGTTCCTTTTAGAGAACGGGATTTCATAACAAAAGGTATATAAAATATATTTTGGTAGCACCTCAAATCAATTTTAAAACGTTCCTGATTGTCTGTTTAGTAATCTGAGATATTTAGGACTTCTGTTTTATTTTCCTTTCCGTCGTTCCTTTTGGAGGACGGGAGTTCATAACGGAAGGTATATAAAATATACTTTTGCTTGTGAGCACCTAAGAACAATTTAAAACGTTCCTGGTTGTCCGTTTAGTAATCTGAGATATTTACGACTTCTGTTCTGTTAAATTTTCCTTTCCACCATTGTCTAAATAATATTATGTCATTTATATTTATTTTTGGAGAACGGCATTTCATAACGAAAGGTATATAAAATATATTTTTACTTGTTAGCACATCAAATCAATTTTAAAACGTTCCTGATTATCCGTTAAGTAACCTGAGATATTTAGGACTTCTATTTCTATTCTGTTTTATTTTTCTTACCACCGCTCCTTTTGGAGGACGGGAGTTCATAACGGAAGGTATATAAAATACATTTTTACTTGTTAGCACCTCAAAACAATTTTAAAACGTTCCTCGTTGTCCGTTTAGTAATCTGAGATGTTTAAGATTTCTATTCTGTTTTATTTTCCTTTCTACCATCGTCTAAATAATATTATGTCATTACATTTCTTTTTGGGGAACGGGATTTCATAACGAAAGATATTTTTACTTGTTAGCATCTCAAATCAATTTTAAAACGTTCATGATTGTCAGTTTAATAATCTGAGATATTTAGGAATCTTATTTCTATTCTGTTTTACTTTCCTTACCGCCGTTTCCTTTTTGAGGACGGGAGTTCATAACGAAAGGTATATGAAATATATTTTTACTTGTTAGCACCTCAAATCAATTTTAAAACGTTCCTGATTATCCGTTAAGTAATCTGAGATATTTAAGACTTCTTATTTCTATTCTGTTTTATTTTCCTTTCCGCCGTTTCTTTTGGAGGACGGGAGTTCATAACGGAAGGTATATAAAATATATTTTTACTTGTTAGCACCTCAGAACAATTTTAAAACGTTCCTGGATGTCCGTTTAGTAATATGAGATATTTAGGACTTCTTATTCTTATTCTGTTTTATTTTCCTTTCCGCCGTTCCTTTTGGAGGACGAGAGTTCATAACGGAAGGTATATAAAATATATTTTTACTTGTTAGCACCTCAGAACAATTTTAAAATGTTCCTGGATGTCCGTTTAGTAATCTGATATAATTAGGACTTCTTATTTGTATTCTGTTTTATTTTCCTTTCCTCCGTTCTTTTTGGAGAACGGGAGTTCATATCGGAGGGTATATAAAGTACATGTATTTTTAAAATTTAATTAGCGGCTCAAATCAATTTTAAAATGTTCCCGATCGCCCGTTTAAGCAGCGCGCACGCGCGCGCATGTATCTTTTGCGCGCGTAATGCGCACGCGCGCGCAACGGCGCGACCCGACGCTAAATTTGGGTGTTGGAAAATATCAATTCTGAAAAATGCGCCACGCGTAATTCCTTACTTTGCGAGAGCCCTGTGAGTACTATTTTATGGTCTTTATTCATTGGACTTGGAGACAACAATGTTCCTCCAAAATAGATCTAGACTTGTTTTTTACTTTGAGCCCAAACGTTATGTAAATAGGCTAAAATATGTCCACCCCAACAAAAAGTTGATTTGAATAAAAAGAGAAAAATCCAACGCGTCACTGAACGTGCAGAAATTGAGAAAATTTCATCAAAATCTGATTACCGGTACATGTAAGTTAAGAATAAGAAAGTTAGGGCCTAGGAGTAGGACCCTATAGTATGGCATTTTGACATTTTAAAGTTTCACTTAATTTCACAAAACAGTTATATTCACATCCTTGTCAGTATGCAAATGAGGAGACTGATGACATCACTCACTATTTCTTTTGTATTTTATTATATGAAATATGACATATTCCAATTTTCTCCCTGTTGTCATGTGAAACAACAATTAATTCCTCCCTGAATTTGTGCAATTAGCATTGTTTGGTATACGGTTCATTCAAGTTGGTCCTTATTGTCAGTTCTGTAAAAAATGAAATATTTTATAATTCAAACAATAAAAAAAAGAAATAGTGAGTGATGGACATCATAAACTGTCACAGAGTTAAGTGCATATCACTTGTGAAAAATAAGTGATACTTTAAAATGTCATAACTTTCTTATTTCACATCTGATTTTGATTAAATTTTCACCATAATGCTTGTTTGATTATTCTCTACTTATTCAAATCAACATCTATCTGTGGTGGAATTGACCTTTAACTTTTAGAAACTAAATAGACATAATGGTATAAAATGTAACACAAATTCTAGAAAATTTTATAAGTAGAGAGGCGTTTACTTACACTGTCTGTTATTGTTGCCATCTTGCCGTCTTTGTAATCGTAGCCAAAGATTAGTCTGCTGGGCAAACCCTTCACTCGAAATAAGGGTCTGAATGTGCAGCCTACTCATGCCTTGTGTACTGAAGGCTCTCTCGCCTGTATTGGAACAGCAAGTTTTGTATGTGCTAGTCTTTGCGTGGAGGCACACTTGTTGATCAAAGTTCCAATCAGGGTCTGTACCTGCAGACTAGCCAAAGATACTAGCCGCGTATAGAGGGCGACAATATCATGAGCAATGCCTACTTAGATTTTAAAAGTACTTGTGTCGACCGATGAAATATAAATTGTAAAATACTTGCATCGGGTGATAAATATATCATAAAATAATTTCATATTTTTCGGCCGATGCAAGTATTTTTTTTTTAAATCTAAGTTGGCACTGCTCATGATATTGTCGCCCCCTCTACGCATCTAGTATCTGCTAGAATTTAGGAAGAGGGTCTACTCTCTCTCTTTGGTGATCCCTTCATTGTTCTGGAGATTCTAAGATACAAATAGAACAATTCCCAGTGAGGTAAATTACAGATTCAGCAACAAGTTGGAACGGTAGTCATGCATTTTGTGTAGAAAAAAGAGGGATTTCAGGAGCAGACAATTATTAACTTCGAATGGGAGACCAGGTTGATGGGTTAATAAGGTAGCACAGGTGAATTGGTGTGGGTCATCAGCACTATACACGTCTAGATAAAGTGGGAAGTCAGTGAGACACTCCTTTACTCTGAGTATGAAGTCTTGGCGGAGGTGGTCAAGAGCGGAGCAAGATCCAACAAAATGTTCAACTGTCTCATCATATGAGCCACAAAGGGGGCAAGTATGAGTGGAGGACTTTCCCAATGTGTGGAGGCAACAGTGAGTGAGATATGTGGATGAGAGTAGCTGGGCTCTCACAATGAGTGCGTAACGGATTACGGGAATGTGAGGACTTTGGATAAAGGAGATTAACGGAGGGTGGGATGTGATCAATCCAGAACTTGAGAGTTGACTTCGCACGGATGCCCTGAGCAACAAGATCATTGACGGCAGTGTAGATCTTGTACTTAATCAATTTCTTAAAGGTGGAGTAAGGAAGTAGTTTCAAGATAGTGCTGTGAAGATCAGGGAGGTCATACTTTCTCAACGTATCCTGGATGACTTGGATAGTTGGAGTCCATGCTCCGAGAGCTGCCAGAAATGTCCGGTATTCGAAGCGGTTGTGGTCCAGATTGGAGAGTTGGCCGAAAAGGAGCAGTCTATCGAGATCTATCTGGATGGAGAGAGGCAAGAGGTTGGTGAGAAGATATACCATCTCATCCGCAGCTGTTATTGGGACTCCAAGAACCCTCTTAAATAGATGCAATTGGGCTTTGTCAAGTTTCTGTAGCATGGATTTAGTGAGTTTAATAATAGGAGCACCATGCAACATCCTAGGAATACAGAAAGTTCGCCAAAGGTGTGCAACCAGCATGGGGGAGAGATGGCCAGTATATGCACCAGAGCCAGACGGAATAGAATGCACGAAGGCCAGTTCCGATGATGCCGTCAGTTGCATCAGACCGAGAACCGGATTTTGAAATTCCAAGGTGAGGATGACTGGTTTTTTCATCAACAATACTTCCGTTGACTGTCCAGGAAGATTTTGTGGGATGCTTAGCATTGCTGAAGACAATCGCTGCTCTTTTGGAAGGATTGATTTTGTAATGCCAGAACTCCGCATAGCTGAATGTGGCATCAAGCATCAGCTGAAGCTCATCTGGAGAGTTGGCTACCAGTGCGACATCATCAGCAAGAACAACAACACCAGAGAACCGGCCGTCTATTGAGCTGCCGAGGTTCTTGTCTCGCAGCTGCTTGATCAATCCATCAACAGAAGCTGTGTAGAGTAGGGGAGACAGGACCCCCCTTGACGTACGCCTTGGATGATGGGGATTGGGTTACTGGCTGCACCCTTCCAGAAGACCTTGCTTTCAATCCCATGGTACATAGATTCCAACATGTCCTGAATACTGGTGTCTAGATGAGAGGACTTTAGCTTCTCAAAGAGCCCTCTATGCCACACGGTATCGAAGGCCTTCTCAGCATCTACTGTTATGCCTAGATTCAGTGACCTCAAATTCCCCCAGTTCACCGTCTATATTTCATGACTTGCCATCTTCCATTAATCTTGGTATGAATACGAAACCTGATTTCGCGTTGTTTACATTTTGTTGTCGATTAGTGCGCTCTATTGATGTTGGTACATGACAACTTTCCTAGATTTCTTGTGTGGATATTTATTTGAAAACTGAGTCTAGGCTGTCCCTGTAAACTGGGACGATCCCAATTTGCTGACCGGTTCCTCTACTCCTGCCAGTAATAGTTTGCAAATGTCATGGCAAGTCTCTCACATTTCAAGGTCAATACACCCACTGCTTTTCCAAATATCCTGATCGGGAAAAGCAAATTCTCAGACATCGCACTTCGCTTGGCTTCACTGTAATTAAGATCTATTTAAAGATTCTCTTTTTTACAAATAACTGAGGCCTACCATGGCTAGACAAGACTTTCATATATGTAAAGTAAAACCCCCCAAACATTAGACAGTTCCAAATATCGGACGAAAATGGCTACAACTCTCCCCACACTTAGAGTGACCCGCATCGGCATTCGAATTGCATGCATAAGATACATGAACATACCTGCTAATGAACTACACACACAGTAGCTCAAAAAAACTATTCCAGGGGTTAAATCCATGATTTTGACTTCTAATGATTCTTATATGACCCTCGCTAATTATGGACTCGAAAAGATCGACCCAAAAAAAATCTTGTAAGGGGGAAGTGATTTCCGCTGGAAATATCGCCGCCGAGATCGCACATGTTCGATCTATCGCATGAAATTCTGCAATGGCTGCCGCAAGGGGTTCCCCACGGCCACAGCTGGAAATTAGACACTCCACAAAATAAGGCACTCTCCCAAACATCGGACATATTGGCGGAATGAATTGGAAATGGAAATAAGAATGTCTGCTGCTTTGTTGTGAAAATTAAATGCTTGTTTTTCAAAGATCCGTCTAATAGGTAGTAATTGAGCATGTTTTTTAGGCAACTGTTTCTCGACCATGCATCAATCATATTTAACAAGTGATGTCTCATATGAAAGAAGAAAAGATGGATATTGAAGTTATGAACTTTTTTTCTGAATGGACAGCATTAAAAGCCAGAAAAGCTAACTCAAAATGTCCACTTCCTCGTGCAAATGAAAATTCGGTAACACTCTTTTCCATTGTTCTAAAGGCGACCACACTCCTTATGATTGGTCTGCGACCGATTTCAGAATAAAATGTAGTAGAATTTGATGATAATATTGAGACTTGGAATATCTTACTGTGTTATGTTCTAAATCATTGTACGAATACCTATGTTCAAACCTGTGACTATGCTATCATCCTTAGAATAAAAGCGAATTTAATATCTAGTCGTAATGACGTCATAGCAGTCGTCAGGAATCTGGCCAGATTTGAGTACCTGTAGTTGAGGACTTGAAGTGGTGCCATAAAAGGCTGTGGTTCGTATTTCCTTTAATCTGTATATTTCCCTGCCTTTTTCGTTTTCAGGTCATGGGACATCAAAGATCAATGAACAATTGAAGGACATTCTTTCCTCGGTTGGATTAGGTAAACATACGCAGTCCCATCCCAGTGAAGACGCCATCTTCCTCTCCAGCTTTGGCAATGGCAGGTAAGTCTAGATTATCCACCTGTTTTGATTCAACAGTTTTATTGTCTCGCCCACCACAGGTGAAGGCGAGTCTTAGGGATCCAAATGTCGTCCATCCATCACAAACCTAATGACGCATAACTCCGCAACCGTAAGTCACTTTTCAACCAAACTTGGATGGTAGATAAACTTGGGGGACCTGCATGTTAGGCTGCAGTGGGAGGTCACATGGTAAGGTCAATGGTCATTTTCAGGTCGACGTTAAAGTTTCCTATCAATACTCTCTTATGACAACTAACTCTGCAACCGTAAGTCACTTTTCAACCAAACTTGGATGGTAGATGGACTTGGGGGACCTGCATGTTAGGCTGCAGTCAGAGGTCACATGGTAAGGTCAAAGGTCATTTTCAGGTCAACGTTAAATTTTCCTATCAACACTCTCTTATGACATCTAACTCTGCAACCGTAAGTCACTTTTCAACCAATCTTGAATGGTAGGTGGACTTGGGGGACCTGCATGTTAGGCTGCAGTCGGAGGTCACATGGTAAGGTCAAAGGTCATTTTCAGGTCAACGTTGAAGTTTACATGCAAAACTCTCTCATGACACCTAACTCCGCAAACTCAACCGTAAGTCACTTTTCAACCAAACTTGGATTATAGATGGAGTTGGGGGACCTGCATGTTATGTTGAAGTGGGAGGTCACATGGTAAGGTCAAAGGTCATTTTCAGGTTGACGTTAAAGTTTCCTATCAATACTCTCTTATGACACCTAACTCTGCAACCGTAAGTCACTTTTCAAACAAATTTGGATGGTAGATGGACTTAGGCAACCTGCATGTTATGCCACGGTGGGAGGTCACATGGGAAGGTCAAAGGTCATTTTCAGGTCAACTTTAAAGTTTACATGCAAGGCTCTTATGACAAGTATTATTCCATCCCAGTCATTCACAATGAAGTTTCGGTACAATTCTGTTGCCTGCCCTCGCAAATCTGGATATTTCTGGTTATTTTCATAAGTGGGCAAGACACAAAATCGCTTTTGCCTTGTACTTTAATAGTCTGGAACAGGAAGGTGCAAAGTCCTTTATGTAGAAATGGAGCTACAGCCGGGATAGAGACGCTGCCTGCGACCGTGGGGAGGATGAGATACGCAACACCTTTTTGGTTTGCCCTCTTGTAGCGGAGCTGTGCACTGCCAAAGATCTGGAGTCCTTTAAACCCAAAGCCAGATCTTGCACCCTCCACTGGACAGGAATTATGTACTTGTAGTGACCTGAAAAGAAAAAGAACCAGTCATTTCTCTGAAGAGATGGGCGATAAACGCTAGCCTTCCTTTGTTTGATGGTGCCCTTCACCTGATGGCGTGCATCTTAATGAGAACATGCAGGTGTTTTTGACAAAAGTGACTACCAAGATGTATCTGCTCAACAACAAAGGAATAGTTTTCCTAGGTCTGACTTTTGTTGGCTGATGTTCTTTGACAAAATATGCCTTTCAATAAACATGCAGATACTGTTTATTTTTGTTCAGCAATGCCTCTCATCAACTTCTTGAAACAGTAAAGAAAAAAAATAAATTGAGAATTTGTCTTTTTGTTCATTTTTTTTAATGCAAAAGGGCAATCCAATAAAGTAATCAACCTTTTGTACATCCTACCCCCATTTTTCCCTAAGTTTTACTTCACTTCATAAACTGACCAATACATGGTCATTTGCGAGCACTACAGACTGTCAAAAGAACCAGAATTCGGAGACAGAAAATTTCATGAAGGTCCTACATACTGTATATGGGATCGGACTTACATATTTTATGGAACTGCCCAAAAGCAGAAACAGTGGGGTCTGGGACAAGATACTTGTTCTGGTTTGTATTCTGATTCCAAACTCTTTTTTCCACAGATGGGCAATCTTCAGCTGTCACAGCCCTGACCTGGTGACCTTGACCTTTCACTATGACAGATGCCCAAAGGCACAATCCTTGAAAGAGAGTCCACCTGTTCTTGATGAAGGAAGCATGGAGGCATTGAAACAAGAAGTGGAGAAAGTGCTCAACCCAAAAAAGTGCAAACTGTGAGTGATACAACTACAGCAGGCTAAGTCCCCAATAAGCCAGTTCGTAGTTCCATTCTGCGCATGATCATAAAGAAGGTCATTGTACTCTAGTGAGATAAGCACCAACTCTGATTTTGGATTATTCATATATTTTTTTTTTCACTAGATTTACGGGAAAGCAATAATGCATCCATTAGCAACTTGTATTCAAGAGTTGTCCAAGTACATTTTACATTGTAATTTAGCAACATTCTAATTTTCTCTTTGTGTTGAGACCAAAATTTTCAACTTCATGTTATTTTCAACCAACACAGATGAATTTTCATGATAACATGCAAATGCTTTCAAAGTAGAAAACAAATGCCTTCATAATGTGTTCATTGATAGCTTATGCTATTCTGGTCAACTGGTCTATATTTCAATATCCATCTTTTCTTCTTTCATATGAGACATCACTTGTTAAATATGATTGATGCATGGTTGAGAAACAGTTGCCTAAAAAACCTGTCCATCCTGCTATGTCAGGCCAGTTACGTAATATCTTGCTTTGAAATTTGCCAACTTAATGGATGAAAGGATAGGTCAATACTACAAACTTGCCTGTGAGGTAGCTATATGAAGGGCAGCATCAGGGTGTAGCGGTTATGACTCTTGTCTATTAATCAGAGGGTCATGGTTAAAATCCTACACCATGGCCCCGTCTTACAAACTGTTATGATTGATCCAATCAACAGAGCTGCCAAGTAGTACAGATTTTCAGTATTTAGTACTGAAAAATGAGAAGAATACTGATTGTTTCATGCAAAATACTGATTTTTCAAGCTTCAGTTTTATGTGTTGTCCTATGGTATTTCTTTGAAAATACTGATTTCCTCCCCAAAATACTAATTTTCAGCTTTAAAAATACTGAAATGTTCTCGTTCAGGTTGGCAGCTCTGAATCAATCGTACATGTAACTCTATGGAAATTCATCAGTGTTATTTTTCTACAAGAAATTTGCACAATGTCCTTTGTAAAGAAAGAGAAGCACAGTGAATTTTAAAGAAAACAATGAATGCATGAATATACATCATAGTTGGAAATATTTTGATCAAACATGAATAGTAGTTGTTGACGTTGCTGGCCGTCCATAGTTGTGATTGATCAGATCAATCGCAACTCTTTGTTAGAAGGGGCTCAGGTATCCATTTCCTTCAGCAAGAAAGTTATCAATATTGTTCTGTTCTATACCCAGGTGGGGTAAATGGGGACCTGGCCAGAATTCATTTCTTGAAACGCAGTACACTTAACAGCTTCTTTGCTAAAGCTAGCCCAATTATGATGCATTGTTTGTATAGAGACAAAGTGTTTTAAAAGAGTTATAGCAAGTCATACATGTATTATTATTATTGTTGTAATTATTATTATTATCATCATCATTATGATGAAATCCAATCATTACAGAATTGTAATCATATGGACACCCACTTTCAACTTTCATGAGGAGTGGATAATTATTTTCTGCCCCTATCTAGACTATGGGAAAACACTGGGATTTCTTTGTGGGAAGCAAATACCAGCAATGAATAATTTGACCAAGCCTTTGTATCCACTGGCAAATGGTCGCTCCAGGCATATACACACACGCACGTCTTCCCAATGTTAAAAGCTTGCATAAAGTTTAACTTTCTTCATACTTTCCTATGTTAAAAAGAGGATCCTCATTACTGCGTAACATGTACAAATTAAATTAAATAAGTGAAATAATTGAACCGTGATAAATTTCCTTAAAACTGTATGCTTCATTTCTTGAAATGAGCATTCAGCTTATTCTTTTTTGAACTTATATTCTACATTTTGTTTTGATTTAACCATTGATATAAAGTCTCAAATTTCAGTTCTTTCTCCTGAAATTTGCATGGGTAAGGATGGATGTTTGTGGCTGATTATATAAAGTTAATTTGAGATAATTTAGCTTGTTGATATCAATGTGTTGAAATAGTCTTGAACTTATTGTCAGCCTATATTGTTTTTTACTGTTATTTTATGACAACCCATAAAAACAAAATTAAAAAATTGTCACTCCAGGGATAATGAGATAATAGGTGGAATTTCCGGTAGCAGTACATGCAAGGTCCACTAGTCATAATGATAATAATAATAATAGAGGATTTGTATAGCGCATGTATCCACCTTGCTCGGTGCTCAAGGCGCTCCTATATTACCACGGCTATTAAGCTAGTCTCCCAATTCTGGTGCGCACAGCTTTTTGAGGAATCACTTCCTGCCGGTACCCATTTACCTCACCTGGGTTGAGTGCAGCACAGTGTGGACAAATTTCTTGCTGAAAGGAAAACACGCCATGGCTAGGATTTGAACTCACGACCCTCTGTTTGAAAGGTGAGATTCAGAACCACTAGACCATGACGTGCCCACTATAAAACTCGTGTGTTTGATTTCCTCTATTTATTCAAATCGACTGTTTGTTGGATTGACCTGACTTTGAAATTGAAGATATTTATTCTATTCCCATTGATATTTAATTATTTCTCTTGGTTGATGAAGATGTTGAATGAAACATGGAATTTTTGCTAAAATTACTTAATATCTTGCACTTTCATAAATTCCACTATATGCACAAAGAGTTATTGATGTCAGAAGTTTGTTTTTCATAGCTCAGTTTTTACGAGACCCATGTCATAAAGAGTTAACTTTCATAATAGGATTAATTCGTTGAATGCACGAGCACTGAAATGCAGCTCGAGCAAGTCTGGGTAATAGCCAATTTTTATAAAGCACTTTTCCCAGGATGGCTCAAAGCGCGTTACAGCATATAATTACCCCTGCATATAATAACAATGGGCCTGGGAATAGATTGGTGCTAGGTAGACGGCAAAATACACCTGCCTATTATTATCATTATTTATATTAACTTTGTCATCATGACAATTACCATGGTAACATGGCTCTGTAGCCTATAGACCAGTTCGTAATTACTTCATGGGCAATTTTGGTCAAATGACCTTTCATTTCTTTCATCATGATAGGCAGATTTCAAAGCAAGATATTACGTAAGCTTGCCTTACATAGCAGGATGAAGAAATTGAATAGACCAGGTGACTAGAATATAGCACACCAATGAACACTTAATGAAGGTATTTATTGCATTCCTACTTTGAATGCATATCTTAGCATGTTGCACAATGTACTTGACAAACTGTGAAATACCAGTCGTTCGTGGAAGCATCGTTGTTTTTTGTGGATGTAAATGAAAACGACAATTCAAAAGAATATATGAATAATCAAGACGTCAAAGTTGGTGCTTATCTCATTAGATTTTAAAGCACCATGTCACTTTAGTACAAATGACCTTCCTCTGATCATGCGTAGAATCTATTGATCATGCGCAGAAAGGAACTACGAACTGGCTTATTAAAAGCAATGTTTCCATAGAACTTAGTTATTATAATAGAAAAGTTTAACCATAGTTGTAAACCTTCTTGAAATGGGACCCAGATTATAATAAAAGACAGTGTTACATTTTCATCAACTTTCCCAAGGAAACTTTGTATCTTACCGAAAACGAACTTATTGAAATCTTGTTTTTATTAATATCATGTTAAATTCAGCATACTTTACATTCTTGATTTTGTATCATTCATGTGTTTATACCTTGTCTCTCATACTAAATAAGGTTCCCAGAGATTTCAAGAGGTGCAGCCATCGATCGATACGTACCAACCGCGGACAGGAGGCTTGTTGAATACGACTTTGATGCTACGACGTTTGAAGCAGACTCAGAATATCAAAATATCAAGATCATGCATTCGCCACAGTATGGCAACATGCTGATTTTGGATAATGATCCAAGTGAGTGCCAAGGAACATTAGGCAGATTAGTTTTTGTTTATCATCATGGTGGTAACCATGCATGGCTCTGACGTGTGTGCGTCGTGGTCTAGTGGTTCTGACTCTTGCCTTTGAAACAGAGGGTCGTGGGTTTGAATCGTAGCCATGGCGTGTTTTCTTTTAGCAAGAAATTTATCCACACTGTGCTGCACTCAACCCAGGTGAGGTGAATGGGTACCCGGCAGGAGTAATTCCTTGCATGCACTAAGCGCCAGTGATGGTAGCTCGAGCTAAGGCTGGGGTAATAATGGCAGCGCTTTGTATCCACTGGAAAAAGCACTTTATAAATCCAGCTATTATTATTATTATGATAATAATGATGTCAAAGTCAAGGGCCCAAATTCACAAAGGTTATTTTTTAAAACCATCGCTTGGAACCCATGGGTTATGCAGATTTCCTGTATAAATTACACCTATTTACCACCTATATTAGAAAATGTCCATTGCTGTTGCACGCTTTTGTCACAGTGCGCCAAATTGACGCCTGTTGTCATGATTATCCATGCAATTTTATTCATGAGTCCACTGTTTTGAATTAATGAGTCCACTCTCCGAACAGTAAACTCATGAATAAAATAGTGTTGATAACCATGGCAACGGGCATCAATTTGGCGTACTGTGACAAAAGCTCCCATCAGCATTGGATGTATTTTTAATATACATGGTAAATAAGCCTATTTTGTACAGGAAATCTGCATAAACCATGGGTTCAACCTATGGTTTTAAAAACCACCTTTGTGAATTTGGGCCAATAGCATTGAGGAAAGCCTTAAGTTTTAGTTGTGGTAATGATATAGAAATTAGTCAAATTCCAATAAAATAATCAGCCAAGTGTTTGCTTAAATTATAGAAAATAAGTGCCAAAATTATATGTCTACCAAAGATGTCGAGTAAAGCTAATTGAGCATTCTTCTAAGGGACAGGTCTCTTTTCATAAAGTGATAATATACATGTTCCCACATATGCTTATTAATGTGTTGGAGACCATCAGTATGCTTGCCTTTTCATCTTAGATTTAAGTATTTTGACAAACCAATAGGTCTAAATCAAATAATCAATGTTACTTTATACATGTAGATCAAGAGCTACAATGTGTTACCATTTGACGTTATTTTTAATGGACTTATTCTGAATGGACTGGGATATTTGAGATGTATCATGGAATGGGGGGGAGCTATGATGACTCCTGATTTCATCTGCCATTCAAGCAGCCACGCTAAAATTTGGCATCTTATTCTTTACCACATGAACAGTTTGGCTGTCTGAGATGTTTCTTGCATTGGAATGGGATTGTAGGCCAAATGATAGTTGAGACATGATTGTCAGGAAATGTAACATTTTCATTTCTTTTTTATAATAACCCTTTATGATTGTCATTTTTTTTATTCCAATACAGATCTCGCTGAGAGTGACCTGGCATACACCAAAGCCATCACGGGTAATGGGAGAGAGTCTTACACCGGTAAAGAGGTTCTCATCCTCGGAGGAGGAGATGGAGGGATTTTGCATGAAGTCCTCAAAGAAAACCCAAAGTTTATCACGATGGTGGAAATATCCTTTGAATGACGGAAAAAGAAACTTAAGGGAAAGATGGTTTCAATCATGGAAGTGCTTGGTGTAGTGGTTCTGACACTTGCCTTGTAGTGAGAGGGTCGTGTGTTCGAATCCCACCATGGCCTCGCGTCCTTTAACAAAGCGTTAATCCACAATTTGCCTCTCTCCACCCAGGTGTTATATGGGTACCTGGAAGGATGCAAAAGCCTATGTAGTATGTTAGCACTTGAGTCTTGTTGGAATGCTCCCCATGGAGTGGAGGAAGTACATACATTGTTTCTGGGCACGCCAGGATCCGATAACTGGGGTAACAATATGTCTGTTAGGCACTTAGAGATGTTCTTATGTATTGGGTGGTATACATAAAACGGCTCCACACTAACCCATTTTTTTCTACTGGTCCAACCTATTCATGTCGGACCAGTAGATACCCAGTTTTTCAAATTTTTACTGGTCCGAACCTTAAATCTACTGGTCCCAAAAAAATAAAGAAAACATTAAAAAAGGCGCAAGTTTATTTTTCTAGCCTTTAGTTTCCCCCCCAAAAAAAAAAAATGAAGGAAATGAAGAACAAAAAGAAAGCAAGACCGAAACGAAGAAATAAAGAAAGGAAGGAAGGAAAAGAAAGAATAAAAGGAAGGAAGAAAAAAACGTAAAGAAAAGATAGATGTGAAGGAAGAAAAAAAGAAAGAACTAAAGAAGGAAAGGAAGGAAGGAATTAAGAAGGAACAAATATAAGAAAGAAAGAAAGAAAAAAAGAAATGAAGGAAAGAAATGAAGCAGGCAATACAGAAGAAAGAACAAATCCAGAAAGTAGTAAAGGAAAGAAAGGAGAAGCAATAAAATAGAAAGGATAAAAGGAGAGGTGGAAAGACGGACAAAAGAAAGAAAGAATGAGAGAAAGGAAGGATTGAAGAAAGGAATTAAGGAAGAAATGAAGGAAAGGTAAAATGATAGATAGAAGGAAAGAAATAAAGGAAGGAAGGGAAGGAAAGAAGTAAGCAATTATATAAAAAAAGAAAAGGGAAAAGGGAAAGAACAAGACAGATAGAAGAAAGGAAGGAATGAATGTAAGAAAGAAAGGGCTTAGAAAAAAAAACAAGAAAGGGTAAATAAATGATGGATGGAAGAAAGAAAGAAACAAAGAAAGTACAAATAATGAAGGAAATAAAGGTGTGAAAAGAAGGAAGGAAAGAAAGGAAGAAGAGAAGAGATGAATATAGGATGGATGGACTCGAACTAAAGAAAGAAAATATCAGAAAGAGAGCAAAAAGAAATAGAGAAAATATTTTATAAAAGGATAGAAAGAATGAATTAAAGAAAAAAGGGAAATTAAAAAAGAAAGACAGTAACAACAAAATCGAGGGAAGAAACAAAGAAAGATTAAGAAGGAAAGAAAGATGGGAAGAAAACAGAGGAAGAAAGCTAAAACTGTCATGAATAATTTATCAGTTTCTTTTTGGCTCAATTAAAATAGCTACGAAAGAAAGTCAGATACCAAGTGTATCAACACACACATAAATGCATATGTGGGGCTATTATGTATTCAGACGATATCACCCGAAACCCGATCTGTTTGAACCAAAACAGAAGTGAAAATTTCTCCTTTTACTGCTTAAAAATGAGAGAGTCACTCCAAATTTTAGGAAACATGAAATTCATAAGAACCTTTCATGAGTATGAACCGTGAATTTTGACAGTTCTGTGAGAGATTTCTGCCAGGCTTCGTTCGTGCGGCCAGTAGAGAATTTACCATGTGGTTTGTGTGGCTGACTACATGTACACTGTATGCATAATGTATGGTACTGTAGTGACACTTACGTGCGATTCATTCTGTGTGTATTCTTTGTGTGAATGGCAGAATTCAACCGGGGGGGGGGGGGGAATGGTTTGCTATGAATTTGACCATTTCTTGAAAAGTTATTGGCCCAACAATGGTTTTTATTAATGGTCATGTCGGACCCTTAACCCTATCTACGCCGGGGGGGGCCTCGGAGGCTCCCCCCTCAACGAATCGCGCGATATTTTCGCCGTGCAAAATTTTTTGACCGCGCCGCTCGCTGAGTTTTTACTTTCAAGTCTTGCGCAACTTTTGAGACCAATTTTGCGTCACCCGGGTATGTGGTTCCGAAATTACGTAACATTATGTAAGTGCATGTCAGACCCAAAAACGTGATTTCGTGTACAAAGTCAATGCAAATTGTGTTTTCAACCAAAATTCATAAATGTATGATTATTTTTAGTTTTGCTAGTCTAAATGTATTAATTTTATGCTTTTTATGATCACAGAAGAGTCCCCAACAAATTTAATTGAAAAAACAATGAAAAACAAAAGTAAAAAAAAAAAAAGAAATACATAAGAAATTGCAAAAAACAATATACATGTAATGCATAAGAAAATGATTTGATATCACAATTTTTTTCATGTACTCTTGTTTAGGACACCACAAAGAGTTTCTATACCAAAAATTAGTACATTTGGAGCTTTATTCAGGGAGTTAGAGGAAAAAGTATGATTTTGCATACTAATTACGCATAAATTAGCATAATCACTTAATAGCGATTCGCATGAAATAAATTGCTATACAATCTTGTAGATTATGTCCCAGGCAACCCGTGTGCCAATTTTCGGCACGATCGCGTTGTCTACGGCCGAGACCTTACGGGGGGGCCTGGGAGGCCTTTACCCTTTCCTCTTAGAAACAGCTATATGAGTACACTCTCACACACATAATAACCCACACACCAAAACCCAAAGATTATCATGATGGTGGAAATATCCTTTGTATGATAGAAAAAGAAAATTATGAGAAAGACAACATCAATCATTTATTTATTATTTATTTTTTTCTGTATGTCATGACAATGTACATAGTGTGACCATCACAAAATTGAAACCATTAAAGTTTACATAATAATAATGTATAATTATGATCATTTACATACTGATTATACCAATGTTGCAGACATGCAGTGGTATGACAATATAAGCAGATGCTTGAGCTGTTGTCATACCTTTGGATGTATGAAATACATACGTTCATGAGCTATGAATCTCTTTTAAAGGGATAGTCAAGGCTGGAGATATTTATATGTCAATAAATAGAGTAAAATTCAGAAAGCAAATGCTGAAAATGTTATCATAATCGGATAGCAAATAGCAAAGTTATAGAATTTTTAAGATTTGTATTATTCCAATGAAACAGTTCTAGGCATGTCTTTATGAATATTCATTAGGTGGGCTGATGATGTCATATCCCCACTTGTCCTTTTGTATTTTATTATATAAATGAAATTAGTTTTGAAAATGAATGTGGGGATGTGACATCATCAGCCCACCTAATGAATATTCATGATAATCTGCATATAACTTTTTTCAAAAAATATTGATAAACTTTAAAATTCAACAACTCCATCATTTGTTATCCGATTTTTAACAAATTTTCAGCATTTTGCTCTGTGAATTTTACTCTACTTATTTATATACAATTTTTTTCAGCCTGGACCATCCCTTTAAGGATATCTAAGAAGATGTACTTTCTCGTCTGTCATTACCCTGTCCTTTAAAAGTCGATGAATAAAGCACAAATTTATTTTTCACTTCTTGAGGACATGAGTCAAGCTCTTTGAGGATTGATTGATTTTAGTAATATACATATATACATCATTTTCAACATAACATAAGATTAAATCATTCATATTAAATAAGTGCAGCATCATATGCTCTCTGAGCTTGGGAACAATGTTCCAATAAAAATATATAGATATATAAATTATCCATTTGCTAAAAGAATACATTCAATGATGCGAACATCAAATAAGAGGTCACAGAAGAGCAAGAGAGATATAGTGAGGGGTGAAAAAAAGAGTGGGAGATCGAGAGAATTGAATAGAAAGAGAGAAACATGAAGAAAGTACTAACAATATATAAAATACAAGACATGTTTTGACAACAAAGACTCATTGGTAAGGTATTTTGTTTCTATAATATTTAATAATCACAGACAAAAGCAAGGAAAAAATCACATATGTGTGGCAGTAAATGTAACCATGCAATGGTAATACAACATATATGACATTATTATCAGCCTTGTGTTTCATATTTGTTATCATTGGATCATTGTTACGAATATTCATTTGTGCTTTGTCCTCAGAGCAACGGCTATACTAGTAATTCTAATAATAAGAGGCATTTATATAGTGCCATCTATCTAGAAATATTCTATTCCGAGGCGCACAAGAAAAGAAGCAATGAGAGAGTTTGGACGAGTGTCAAAGTGCCAATAATAATAATATATAGCATTTATGGGGCGCCGACTTATCTAGTTGCCTATTCAATGGCGCATTATATATTACCCCGGCTGTAGCTCCAGCTGCTAAAGGCGCTTGGTGCATTCAAGGAATTAATCCTGCCGGGTACCCATTCACCTCACTTGGGTCGAGTGCAGCACAGTGTGGATAAATTTCTTGCTGAAGGAGAACATGCCATGGCTAGAATTCGAACCCACGACCCTTTGTTTAAAAGGCGAGAGTCAAAACCACTAGACCACGATGTGCCCACTACTAACTAAATAATTACTACTGTTAGAAAAGATAAGACTTCAGTTTAGATTCGATAGTCTCCAGTGATGTTATAATTCTTAAATTCAACGGCAAATTATTCCAGTACACCCTCACATGCATACCAACCCACACACTAAAACCAAGATCTATCATGTGGTATATCACAGCTATTACCATTGCACAGATGTTCTGATATCTCACATACTATCGTATTACCATTAGCATAATTTAAGCAGCTGTGCAGGTTAGAATGAATAATAATTATACTTGCTTATATAGCGCTTAATACTTACTTTGTCAGAAGTCTCTAAGCGCTCTACAGTATATGCAGCATAATAATGAAGATTTTATTCATAACCAGTCATTTACATATCTACATCGTGATAGATTTACGCAGAGTGAAATGTAAACTCTATATGTGCATATCAGTTTCATACAAAACAAATAAATTTTGCTGCAAAGTCTATTATAAGTGAACTGCTACTTCCATCATGCAAATATACTCATCAATCAGTCTATTATTAACAGCTTTTAATGGTCAAATATAATGTTACTTATTTTTAAACAATAATAAGAGATGAAATCAGGTTGATATTCCTTGTATCGCATCACAGTTTGCTTCATATTTTATAATCATTGCTACACAAAAAGTCTGTAGCAGATTTTGCCATAGGACTGTACAAGACTTACATGTACATGTAGTCGAGAGCTTTTCTCTGATGTCCGAAAATGCTAATATATTATTCTCAGCAAAATTATTTCCATTGATATTTCATGAAGGTATCAACAAAACATCTACTGAAGCCAACCCATGGCCTGAGCACAAAATAAAAGTACATGAATATGCTATTGAAATACTAAAGCCTACGTAAGGCATGAACACAAACTGAAATAAATGACTCAAATATTGAAATACTGGAGCCTACGCAAGGCATGAACACAAACTGAAATAAATGACTAGAATATTGAAATACTGGAGCCTATGCAAGGCATGAACACAAACTGAAAGTACATGACTAGAATATTGAAATACTGGAGCCTATGCAAGGCATGAACACAAACTGAAATAAATGACTAGAATATTGAAATACTGGAGCCTACGCAAGGCATGAACACAAACTGAAAAAATGACTAGAATATTGAAATACTAAAGCTTACGCAAGGCATGAACACAAACTGAAATAAATGACTAGAATATTGAAAAACTGGAGCCTACGCAAGGCTTAAAGACAAACTGAAATAAATGACTAGAATATTGAAATACTAAAGCTTACGCAAGGCATGAACACAAACTGAAATAAATGACTAGAATATTGAAATACTGGAGCCTACGCAAGGCTTGAAGACAAACTGAAAAAATGACTAGAATATTGAAATACTGGAGCCTACGCAAGGCATGAACACAAACTGAAAGTACATGACTAGAATATTGAAATACTGGAGCCTACGCAAGGCATGAACACAAACTGAAAGTACATGACTAGAATATTGAAATACTGGAGCCTATGCAAGGCAAGAACACAAACTGAAATAAATGACTAGAATATTGAAATACTGGAGCCTACGCAAGGCATGAACACAAACTGAAAAAATGACTAGAATATTGAAATACTAAAGCTTACGCAAGGCATGAACACAAACTGAAATAAATGACTAGAATATTGAAATACTGGAGCCTACGCAAGGCTTGAAGACAAACTGAAATAAATGACTAGAATATTGAAATACTGGAGCCTACGCAAGGCATGAACACAAACTGAAATAAATGACTAGAATATTGAAATACTGGAGCCTACGCAAGGCTTGAAGACAAACTGAAATAAATGACTAGAATATTGAAATACTGGAGCCTACGCAAGGCTTGAAGACAAACTGAAAAAATGACTAGAATATTGAAATACTGGAGCCTACGCAAGGCATGAACACAAACTGAAAGTACATGACTAGAATATTGAAATACTGGAGCCTACGCAAGGCATGAACACAAACTGAAAGTACATGACTAGAATATTGAAATACTGGAGCCTATGCAAGGCAAGAACACAAACTGAAATAAATGACTAGAATATTGAAATACTGGAGCCTACGCAAGGCATGAACACAAACTGAAAAAATGACTAGAATATTGAAATACTAAAGCTTACGCAAGGCATGAACACAAACTGAAATAAATGACTAGAATATTGAAATACTGGAGCCTACGCAAGGCTTGAAGACAAACTGAAATAAATGACTAGAATATTGAAATACTGGAGCCTACGCAAGGCATGAACACAAACTGAAAGTACATGACTAGAATATTGAAATACTGGAGCCTATGCAAGGCAAGAACACAAACTGAAATAAATGACTAGAATATTGAAATACTGGAGCCTACGCAAGGCATGAACACAAACTGAAAAAATGACTAGAATATTGAAATACTAAAGCTTACGCAAGGCATGAACACAAACTGAAATAAATGACTAGAATATTGAAATACTGGAGCCTACGCAAGGCTTGAAGACAAACTGAAATAAATGACTAGAATATTGAAATACTGGAGCCTACGCAAGGCATGAACACAAACTGAAAGTACATGATTTGAATATTGAAATACTGAAACCCATCCATGACCAGAACATAAAATAAAGGTACATGAATAGAATATTAAAATACTTCTCATTGCGTCAAGAGTTTCCAAACTAAGCTTACTTCTGTTAAAGTAGTATACTGTAATTGACCAGTTAATATTTAGTGATTTTTTTAAGGTTTATATTCAATAAAGGAACAAGAGTAGATAGATTAATAAACTGAAAATAGTTTCATCTAAAAGAGCTCATAACAATTCAATACTGAGTAAATATTACACTAAATCCTTTATACCAAGATATACCAAACACTCAAAACAAATGGGTACATGACATTCTGAATGTGAAAAATTTTATGTGAAGATCCAAAAGCGACCAAGTTAATAAGATACTACAATCAGAATTATTTGTTAAAAGATATTCAAACTTTTACTGTTAAAAACGAAAGTAGTAACTTGAAATTAAGATCTGTCATGTTGAAAATGAACCAAATGTACCTCATTGTTCCTTTGATAACTGTTTATTAAATCTAGGACACATTAAAATTCAACTTTCTCAAAGATGCATAGTGAATGTAGCATCTTTTAAAAAGGGACTTTTTATATGTGCACCCCAGGAGATATACATCATACTTTGATTTATAGATGTTTTTCTTTTGCAAAAACATACAGAATTATAAAATGACAAAAAATACAGGAAATACGCATTTATACATGTATATACAAGAAATGATGAAGGTTTGTAAAAGGAATCAGATCAGCCATACCCAATCCCAAAGAAAGTGGAAAAAAATAAAACAAAAAGTAATATATTTCAATGTTCATTAAAGGTTAACCCGCATTAAAAATGGTTATGGATGCGTTTTTACTTTCTCTGCTGGTAAGAAGAAAATTAAGAAATACTTCAAGTAATTTTACATTACAAAAGAAAAAGTGATGTCAATTTATAAAATGAGCACGTACATGTATGGAAGTTTGTACATAAAAAGCCATGCAGAAATTGTGCAGAGGCAAGGAGACTGGTATCTGTACAATCAGATATTATATACTCAAGTATTTTGGTTCATATCATGTTTTAGTTATAACCCTTGACCTTTCACCTCACATAGATCAGATTGTCATAGATGCTGCCATCAAGCACCTACGAGGGATCTGTTATGATTCTATGGACTCACTGACAGGAGACAATTATGAGGTTAATATGACTTAACAAGACACTTATGGCTTTATATATGTATTTCCCCCTTTTCATTTTCATTTTTTTTTAATTCAGAAGTATTCCTATGCTTGTAAAAAAAGGAGGGGGAGTGTGCATTTTAATCAAGAATTAAATTCACTTGAATTTATTCAAATGTAAGTGATTATATCGCCAAAAACAAGTACATTCTGTTATTCTACAAACATGAGTAAATATTTGTATGTGGGTATGTCGGAGATGCCAAATCTAAAGGCTTATAGTCCGGGAAACTCCCTGAAAATTTACTGATTTGTGAAGGAAAACTCCTAATTTTTCAACATCTCACTAATTCATACATTTCTTTCTTTCATTTGATTGTGTGTAATTGAGAAAGATCCCCCTCCTTAAGTAATACTCCTTAAAAAGGTGAATATTGCAGCTCTGTGTCTTTTATTAAATAGTAATGTAATGGTGCTTTATATAAAAATCATTTAAAAAGTAAGCTCAAAAGTAATACTGCAACAAAGGTTGATAAACAGTTTTTATATGAATCTTATTTTTTGTTACAGTGTATATAATTTTAATTTTATGTTTGTTCTTGTTCACTTCATTGCATCAAAAGAAGGGCTTTCATACAGATTTTATCAAAAAGGTTATATGTATATACCTGTAAGAATCTTGTTTTTAATACTTTGTAGAGTTTTTGGTAGATATTATCTTTTATTTCCTCCAAAACATACATTACGTCAAATTGAACATTAACTCCATCCACCTTTCAAATATATTCTTTATTATAATACTTCATTTTATCAGGTAAAAGTAGCAGACTGTATACCCATAATGCAACAGTACATTACAGAAGGCAAGATGTTTGACTATATCATCAATGACCTAACAGCTATTCCTATTACCACAGAACCGAGAGGTAAACTATATCTTTAATGATTTTGGTCTCACCTGCATAGCAGAGCGAGACTGTAGGCGCCGCTTTTCTGGCGGCGGCGTTGTCAACATTGAAATCTTAACCAAGGTTAAGGTTTTGAAATGTCATCATAACTTAAAAAGGATATGGACATAGTTCATGAAACTTGAACATAAGGGTGATCAAGTATTACTGAATATCCTGTCCGAGTGTCAGGTCACATGGCCAAGGCCAAAGGTCATTTAGGGTCAATGAACTCAGACCATGTTCGGGAAATCAATATCGAAATCTTAACCAAGGTTAAGTTTTTGAAATGTTGTCATAACTTGGAAAGTATATGGACCTAGTTCATGAAAACTAGACATAAGGGTAATCAAGTATTACTGAATATCCTGTCCGAGTGTCAGGTCACATGGCCAAGGCCAAAGGTCATTTAGGGTCAATGAACTCAGACCATGTTCGGGAAATCAATATCGAAATCTAACCAAGGTTAAGTTTTTGAAATGTTGTCATAACTTGGAAAGTATATGGACCTAGTTCATGAAAACTAGACATAAGGGTATTAGTGTATCACTGAAGATCTTGCCTGAGTTTCAAGGTCAAGTGATTAACCCTATCCGGGGCGAGGGGCTTGGGTGCTAGAGTAGTAATATATCAAGCAGGGCCCACTGAGTGAACTATTTTCGGAACTGAAGTGGTTGCCCTTTGTAAAATATGTTTTCTTCTTCTCGTCCTTTTTATTTTTCTTATCTTTCTGATTCTTTTTCTTCTTCATATTGTTGTTAGAAATAGTTGTCTATTATTAGAATCCTTTTCATGATTTTTTTTTTCTATACCTGATCTGATATCAGTGGTGTTGCACTGTCATTCTTTTTAAACTCATTTCTGACAAATGTTGCCAAAAAGCTGTGGTTTGGAGATTTCTCCCATTGACTTCGATTTAATGAGTAAGTTAGATTCCTCTCCTCTTGATGAAAGTTTGTTTGAGTTTGAGCTTCATTTGTATGTGTATGTGCTGGTTCTTTCATATGGCATTTTTTCAATTTTTGAAGAAACTGAGTAAGTGTATTGAATAATGCTTCTAGCAATATAAGTACACATGAAAATGCAAGTAAGAATGCAAAAATCATAACACCCTGACCCTCTTTTGCATCTATTGGTTTTGCTGATTCCATGTTTTTTTGTAATTTTTCAAATTGGATAAGTTGAGTGTCTGCAAATTTTCTTGCTTTGGTTTGGGATAATGTTGTGGACAGGCGTGGTGTAGTAAGAGGACAAGGGTCAACGATTGCTTTTGTCTGTGAACTATTCCCCAATGGATTCCATGTAAAATCTCTACAGTCACACACATCTTTATGTTGATTAAGGATGGATGAACAACAGAATACAGGATATTCTCTTACAACCCAAATGTTCTGTTGTAACATTTCTCTAGCTTTCACTAGTCTACTGTGAGGGGGTAAACGTTTAGAATCTTGGTAGCATTGAATCTCCCCTTTCAAAGTGCCAACAGAAGCTGTACAATGCAGTGGTAACCATTCTCCAACTGCAACATCCATGCTCATTTTGAAGGTACAAGATACTTTACCTGGAGGGTAATTCACATTTAATCTTACCCTTGTGAACTCAATATGAGTGATGCCAGACCTATAAGCTAAACAGATATAAGTTGCCTCATCGCCTCTTTTTACAGGACTTATGAAAACCCTAACTGAACAATTTTCATGACTCACACTAAACCTGTAGACATCATAAGCAGGCAAATCTAGACCTCGTACATCTTGATTTACTGAACTGTAAAAGGGAAGCCCGTTTGCTTTCTGTATTGTCACTTTATAACTGTCACATGGATATAAAAATTCGAGTGTGACGTCCTCATCCTCAGTAACCGTAAGAACAGAATCACATCTACATAGTGAGATCATCATCAGTGCAATGAAGAGTGATATCAGTCTATGCGATTTACACAAAGCCATTTTCACTTGTATCACAAAATGCAGTATTTGTTGAATTCCCTTGAAAAGCCCTCCAGCACCTCTCACTGTCAAGGTATTATTTTCAGAAACATCAAACTAGTTTCAGCACTGCAGTTGAAATCCTGTCAATACTGTATCTTGCTTACAGTGTACATATAAGCTGACTACTGGAAATTACAAATAGCTCTGTCCTCAAGTTGGTTTTGCAGGTTGTGTTGGTAACATTGAAGATCTAGCAGCATAAGAAGTACATGTATATTTGCAACTATTACTCGTCCCAAACAAGTTCACTTGTGATACATATATTCAGCATATTTGTGTGACCAGGTTGTAGTTCGTGCCTACCACCATGCGTTTAAGCCTTCAAAGAATATAATCCATTGATTCAGCAGAAAAGTATCAGGATTATGTAGTTTCATTCATGAAGGAGATGGACCATTTCCTAAAATAGAAGAGAGAAATAAAAATCATCACATACCGGTACATGTAGCTGGTTACTCTTATACCGTTTTCTCACAGGCAAAATTTTCCTTACAGGTCAAGTCCACTCTAGAAAATGTTGATTTGAATCAATAGAGAAGGAAAAAATAAGGAAGTCTTGACATCTTATTAAAAAGTTTTGTTTTTATTTTTTACAAAACAGTTACATGCACAACTCAGTGACATGCAAATGAGAGAGTCGATGATGTCCATCATTCATTACATCTTCTTTTTTTTATAAAACATTTGAATATGTACCAATTTTACATTAAGGACCAACTTAACTGAACCATAAGAATAACATTGGTAATATCACATACTCAGGAAGCAAATAAAATTTAGTTTCACATGACAGTAAGGAGAAAATTAGAATACCTTGTACCACATAATTCATATAATAAGAGACAAAAGAAATAGTGAGTGGGTGATGTCATCAGTCTCCTCATTTTCATACCGTCCAGGATGTGCATATGACCAGTTTCTGATATTAAGCCAAAAAAGTAATGCCATATCTTTCTTTTTTACATGGTTTTTCAGTGTTTTGCTTGTTGGATTTCCTCTTATTAAAAACAACTTTTTATACGCCCGTCCTACAGGACTAATTTGGTATCACGCTCGGTGTCCTTCCATCTGTCTGTCCGCTCATTAAATTTTCCTTGTAAACGTGATTACTTCAGTTTAACTTAAATTAGGCTCATATACAGTGCGTCCCCAAAAAAAATATACACTTTTGAAATGGCTGCCAAGTAAAAAATGCAGCACTTTAGGGGAAAATACTTATAGATATGGAAAGCCAGTAAACTCAACTCTCAAATGAAACAAAAAAGTTGAAAAACTATTCATGCATGAGCGAGCACTGCCCACTTTAACAAAGGGTATGAAAATTAGGGTGGGCCGGAATTAGCCTTCCAATTTCTTTCAGGTTTGTTTGTTTGGTACTTGCAAAGTTGAGGGTTATTTGGTGAATTAAAGATCAGTTGTGATCAGTTTGTTGTTTGTGAAAATTTAATGCGTTATTAAATTGAAATTTAATGCATGAGTGATCATGAATTGCAATTTTTAGTGCAGCATTTTGTCTTTATCATGTGGATCTCAACAATGTGTTCATGACAGTCAAGAGAAGAGGGGTAATATGACCTAGGTAGGTGAAGTGGATGGTAAAGGTCAACAGAACTAGCAACCCCTCTCTCCATCCCCCCCCCCCCCCCCCCCCCCCCCCCCCCCCCGCTTCTCTCTTCTCTTCTCCTGAGAGACTGAGCTCGGCTAGGCTGGGCAGAAATTAGCCTTACAGTTTTATTTGGGGGTGGTTAGTCCTTTGGAACTTGCTACGCTAAATTAATGAGTGAGATAAGTTTTGGATTCCTAGGCAAATTTCATGAGTTACTAAATTGAAATTTAATGCATGAAGAAGAGGTTTTGTAATTTTAGTGTAGCATATTCATCTTGTGGACCTCAGAAGTGTGTTCGTGGGAGTCAGAGTAATGTGATGGTACCTGTTACAAGCAAGAGGGCGAGATATGCTAAGACTTGGTTAAAAGGGCATTCCTCTTCTTTTTGTCCTTTTACAACTTAAAAGTACCTTCCCCTCTCCACCTCCATTTCCCAGCCCAACCTCTCCCCTCTCTCTGTCTCACTCCCTGGATTGTAGCCTATTCAAAACTTAACTGCCAAGTGACCGGTGGCTGTTGGTCATTTTTTTTATTGAATGATTACCAAGAAATTTAATGATTATGATTGATATAATTTATTGAAAGAAAACCCCTGAATGTTTGATTGATCACATTGCACATTGAATGAGTTGAATTACTGATTCAATTGTTGATTAAATGATAGGAAAAATTTGATGCCCCAATTCAGAATTAATCATTAAATCAACATTCTGCTCTGGACTTTGCTTACATGGCAATAGCCATCAGTCGCTCAACGCTCAACAGGAGCGAACGGCGAGAAAGAGGGAGGGGGCGGGGGCTGAATGTTCTCTTGACCCCGATTCCATCAACCTACTTCTCCCACTTAAGTCCTATCTCACCCTTTATTCTCCCGACTACCATGAACACATTGCTGAGATCCACATGATAAAGTTGAAATGCTGCCCCAGACGAGATACAAATGATAAAGTTGAAATGCTGCCAAAAAAGTGTAATTTGTGGTCGCTCATGCATCAAAGTTCAATTTAATAATTCATAAAATTTGCTTAAGCAACCAAAACTGGTCACAGTTGATCATCAATTTATCACATCGCCCTTAACTTTGCAAGTTCGAAAGGATTCGCCTCTCAAAAACTGACTGAAATTGGAAGGCTAATTCCAGCCCACCCTAATTTTCATACCCTTTGTTTCAGCGGGCAGTGCTCGCTCAAGCATGAATAGTTTTCCAACTTTTTGGTGTCATTTGAAAGTTGACATTATTGGCTTTCCATATCTATATGTCTTTTCCCCCAAAGTGCTACATTTTTTATTTGGCAGCCATTTCAAAAGTGTACAGTTTTTTTGGGGACGCACTGTAGTTAGGTGTGTATGATACTAGCATGGATCCCAGGAAGCATATATGGATTTTGGGGTCAAGAGATCAAAGGTCAAGGTCACAGTGAAATGCTTTCATCTTGCCCTTCTGCAGTCCTTGTAATCACGATAACTTCAGTTTAACTTAACCTACTTGTAGGCTCATATAACTTGGTGTGTATGATACTAGCATGGATCCAAGGAAGCATATGGATTTTGAGGTCAAAAGTCAAGGTCACAGTGACATGTTTTCATCTTTAATACCCTTCTGAAGTTTTTGTAAATGCGATAACTTCAGTTTAACTTAACCTTGTTTCATATAATTTGGTGTGTATGATACTAGCTTGGATCTGAGGAAGCCTATTGATTTTGAGGTCAAAAGTCAAGAATTTTTTATTTTACCCTTCTGACGTCCTTGTTAACGCGATAACTTTACTTTAACTTTAAACCTAGGCTTATAATTTGGTGTGTATGATACTAGCATTGATCCCAGGAATTCTATTGACATTCAGGTCAAAGGTGAAGTTGCCACCTTCTACTTTTCTTGCTCGACCAATAACTACATTCTCCGTGTTACAGTCTGGTGTATTATGTGTTCGCCTCAGCGACACTCGTTCTAACAATCCATTCTCTGAGTGAGTGAAATGGAAAAGAAACTATTACTCTTGACAAACAACTTTTGCAATTGTCTGGTAATGTATAGCAATTGGTTATCTGAGGAAAGTCAGTTTATCATTTTGTATTATTTTCTTGAAATATATTTCACTTTCTTTATTAGTTACAACTGATTTGAAATCAACTTTCAGGCTGAAGAAATCTTTTGATATGTTTTGATATATTCTTTACTCCAGATATGATATGGAAATGTATGACAAATAAATAACGTTCACAGGAAGAAAACCAATCACTAGAGTAATGTATATTCTTGTCCACCATGTAATGATTGTACATATGGAAAATGCCCGAGATAGAATGGGAAAATAAAAATGCAAATTTTTATGCAAATATTTGTACGTAAAGATCAAGAATTCCATAATCACCAGTTTGGAGCTAAAGCGTCTATTTCAAGATCACAGAGAGAAAAAGTTCAGAATTTCAAACTTTAACAATGATTGACCACCTCCCCAACCCCCTTCATGTTTCACACAATTTTTTTGCAACATAAAAAACCCTCGTCACTGTGTTTTGTGACTTTTTTTTCTTCAAGTCTTTTAAGAAAAATTTGCAACGCCTGGGTACATGAATGCCCTTTGAAAGTTACTCATAATTCAATCTTCCAATCTACACGGTACACTTTGTCACAAAAATTACATTTGATTTGAAATTCTGTTTCAATTCTTAATATTTGTCTTTTATATTCACATGCTTTTTTACTTCACACCCCCCCCCCCTTCCCTAATCTTAATGGGCTATGTAACCAGAAAGACTATAAGGCTGTCCAATGTGCTAGCCAAATATATCTAAAGGCCACCGCACACCTTACAACTGTTCGCGATCCGATTTTGGAATAAATCGCATTTTGCTAATTTTTTTAAAATGTGAATGGAACATATCATTTTATTTGAGGTTAAAATTAATTGAAAGAATACTAATACAAATATTTTGAAAGATTGCACGCCTTTATTTTGGAATATAGGCCAAATTAGTTTCAAATCGTAGCTAATGGTATGACTGCTATGTCGTCATTACGACTAGATATTAAATTCGCTTTTATTCTAAGAAGGATGATAGCATAATCACAGATTACTTTGTCCAATATCATTACGTCTATTACCTTTTCTTTAATAGCCAATTGGTCTTATAAGCGCTAAGTCTGCTCTCATTTCGTCAATGTTCCATTTAATCTAACTTCAGTTGGTTCGCTATCACTTTGTCTAAAAAATTTCGGCTAACAATCATTTGGTATTGTTGCTATGGGTAAAATCACCAATAGGTCCAATCACCGGTTCTAGGAAAATTACCTCCTGGACAATCAACTTCCAGACAACTACCCCCCAAGGACAATTACCCCCACCCCCCCCCCCCCGGACAATTACCCCCGAGGACAATTACCCCCGGACAATTACCCCCTGAGGACAGGCAATGCGAGCGCGAAGCATGACCGAAAATTTGATATACTGTAGTGACATAAAAACAAAGGCTTCCCCTCACCTTATTTTATTTACTCCTCTTATTTTCTTCTTTTTTTCTTTTATCTTTCCCCTTCTTTTTTCTTCATTTCTCCCCTTTTGTGCTCCACCCATTTTTTTTTTCAGGGGACGGAGGGAGGTGTCACGTACCCCCTGGCCCCCCATAGCTACACCACTGCGAAGATTGCCAGAACGAATGGTCTTGTACCATGACATAAAAATTATGATAGAATTTTGGGTTTCGTAAAGATTTGCAGATGGAGTTCACTTTTACGGCTTTCTTACTGCGTTCGTTTGATTCCAAGATACTCAAGAATGCTTTGAGTACTTCTTATGTCAAACGTACGGTCGTCTTGTGACTCTATGCATTCACTTTGGCCCGGGGGGATGATAATTGTTCCCGTTGGTAATTATCCTCAGGGGTGATTGACCGGGGTAGTTGTCCAGGGGTAATTTTCCTCGGGGGGCTGTCCAGGGGGTAATTGTCCGGGGGGTTGTCCAGGGGGTCATTGTTCGAGGGGTAATTGTCCGCGGGGGGTAATTGTCAGGGGGTAGTTGTCCGGTAGTTGTCCTAGAATCGGTGATTGGACCCATGGCAACGATATCAAATTGTTAGCCGAAATGGGTTTAGACAAAGTGATAGCGAACCAACTGAAGTTAGACCAAATGGAACATTGACAAAATGACAGCAGACCAAGCACTTATTAGACCAATTGGCTAATAGATCAAAAGGTAATAGACGTATTGATATTGGACAAAGTGGACATTGGACCAATTGAAAAAAAAATACAATTAGACTAAATGATAATAAACAAAACGGCTATTAGACCAACTGGATATTAGATGGGATGGTAATTAGACGAAATGATTATTCCACTATGTTGATAGTTGACTAACTAATGGTAGACGACATGATATTAGACCATGCGATAGTGGGGAATAGGGCAGTAGACAAAATGGCAATAAACCGACAAATATCCATACAAAGAGTTATCCTGATTTCCGAATCGCTTAATTCTCTTTCTCGTGTCTCAAAATACTTAGTGAAAGCATATTTTATATCTTATCTGTAGCTCGAGTCCTGAAAAAACTACTGCTGCGACATTATGCGTTGCGACATGTGACATTATGCGTTGACACTTTGCTACGACATGTGTTGTGACATGTGACGTTATGCGTTAGAAAAACTACGACATTATGCGTCGGACACTCTTGGCATAATGTCGCAATCTACAACATTACGCGTTGGTGCGACATTATCGGATGTAACATGCCTTTGAAAGTTACTCATAATTCAATCTTCCAATCTACACGGTACACTTTGTCACAAAAATTGCATTTAATTTGAAATTCTCTTTCAAATCTTGATATTTGTCTGTTATATTCAGATGCATTTTTACTTCACACCTCCCCCTTGCCCTAATCTTAATGGGCTATGTAACCAGAAAGACGTTACGGCTGCAAATAAGGCTGTCCAATGCGCTAGCCAAATATATCTGAAGGCCACCGCACACCTTACAACTGTTCGCGATCCGATTTTGGAACAAATCGCATTTTGCTCATTTCTTGAAAATGTGAATGGAATATATCATTTTATTTGAGGTTGAAATTAATTTAAAGAGTACTAATATAAATTTTTTGAAAGATTGCACGCCTTTATTTTGGAGTAAAGGCCAAATTAGTCTCAAATCCTAGCCAATCGTACGACTGCTATGACGTCATTACGACTAGATATTAAATTTGCTTTTATTCTATGAAGGAAGATAGCATAATCACAGATTTGAACATGGGTATTTGTACGATGATTTAGAACATTACATAGTAAGATATTCTAAGTCTCAATATTAGCATCAAATTCTATTACATTTTTTTCTGAAATCGGGTCGCAGACCGATCGTAAGGTGTGCGGACGCCTTAACACCGTATTTGTATATGATAGACACAGAAGAAGAAAAACTTCAATGAACATCAACAAGACATATAGATTTTGTTTTTTGCCGGTAATTGTATACCTACCAGAACTGAATGATCCCTATAGAAAATGTATTGGAATTTCAGAATTCAGTAGTCCATTGGAAAATTTCATTTTGATTTCTTCTGCTCCTGAAGTTGCATCAGCCCTGTCTGATTGTCAAAATATAAATGACGTGCTCATATAACTGTAGAAAACATTGTTCTGCAGTTTCAAGTTAATTATTAACAGACTTTGGGTGCAATATGATACTTTATCTTAATTGTATTTATCTTGGTTTGGTTTTATGATTCGATAAAACATAAAAAATTAAAGACTGGAAAACTTTGGAACATTTTCTTTTTGCTATGTAAACAAACAAAAGATAATATGATCAGTGTTTGATTTGTGACAGTATTAAAGGTATGTTTATCATGTTTTTAAATGTTGGCATGTAATCAGATAATTGGGGTAGATTGTGTCTTCTTATCATGAAGTGTAAATGAAAAGAAGACACAATCTGCAATTTGTTTGGAGAAGTTTAAGAATTGATACTTTCACCTAGTTCTACTTCTACCAGCTATATAAATTGAGTTTAAGACAAAAACATACACACAAAAAACAAATTTAGGGCAAATTAGTTAGTCGACTATCAACATAGTCCAATAACCATTTCGTCTACGTACCATCTCGTCTAATATCCAGTTGGTCTAATAGCTGTTTTTGTCTCACCTTCATAGCAGAGTGAGACTATAGGCGCCGCTTTTCCGGCGGCGTCAACATCAAATTTTTTTTAAATAACATCATAACTTAGAAAGTATATGGACCTAGTTCATGAAACTTGGCCATAAGGTCAATCAAGTATTACTGAACATTCGATTAGTGTTTCATGTCACATGACCAAGGTCAAAGGTCATTTAGGGTCAATGAACTGTTTTTGCAAGTCTTAAAATACCACATAGATTTGACATTTCCCACTAAGGTTATTAAATTTCATGAAAATGACAAACCATGGATTAATGGCAAAATTAAATCATTAATAGAAAATAGGCAAGAAGCTTTTTCAAATAATAATGTAACATTGTGGAAACATTATAGGAACAAGGTACAGAGAGCCATAGACTTGGCAAAGGATAAATTTTATAATAAAAGAATACAGAAACTTAAACTTAATAATCCAGCTGATTGGTACCGTCATATCAAACTCATGACTCATGGTTCTCAATCTCAAACACATATTGATATACCAAATCTCTCATATGAGGAACTTCAAAATTTTAAGTGTGTAGCAAATATTATCAATGACAGGTTTTTATCGATTGCATCTGACCTTCCAAAACTTGACAGGTCAAATTTGCCAGCTTATTTGCCATCACCCTCTGAATGTCCAACAGTACAACCATTGGATATTTACAATAAATTACGCAAATTAAATTTGCAGAAGTCAACTGTTTCTGGTGATCTACCTATCAGAATTATTAGAGAGTTTTCCTATGAATTATGTTTTCCACTATGTCATATTATAAATACTGCCTTTAAACAAGGTATCTTTCCACAGATATGGAAACTTTCTGAAATTGTACCAATTCCAAAATCTTTTCCTCCTGTGGTGTCTGATCTAAGACCAATAGCCTTAACATCTTACTTTGCTAAGACTGCTGAATCGTTCATTGTTAAGTGGTTGTTGGAGGATATATGCGATCAGATTGATAACAATCAATTTGGTAACCGTCCAGGTCTCTCTACTTGTCATTATCTTATTTCTATGCTTCATAATCTCTATACGAATGCTGACAAACAAAAAAACATCTCAACTATGGTGTTGACAGATTTTTCTAAGGCTTTTGATCGAATTGATCATAATATTCTTATTCACAAATTAATATGCTTGAACGTACGACCATGTGTAATCTCATTAGTCATTGATTTCTTGTACTGCAGACAACAGTCTGTAAAATATAATGGTCACATTTCTGATGTCAAGGACTGTAATGCGGGCGTTCCGCAAGGGACAAAGCTCGGCCCTGTGTTGTTCTTGATTATGGTAAATGATGCTTGTAACAATTGTCCCCTACCTTTCTATAAGTATGTGGATGATTTAACAATTGTAGAAGCTAGAAATCAAAACAAACCTTCTCAGATGCAAAGAGAGATTGACTCTTTGCTTGCTTGGTCTTTGGCTAATAACATGAAACTCAATCCTAGTAAATGTGTTTTTATGACTATTTCATTCATGAAACAGCCGATACACCAAAATTTCAATATCGACCAAATACCAATGAATGAGACCAGTATTGTTAAAATTTTGGGTGTTTTATTTCAACAAAACCTAAAATGGGATTCTCAAGTTAATGAAATGATAAAAAAATGCAATAGACGACTGTTCATGTTGCGTAAACTTAAACGGTTCAATTTACCCATGTATGATCTTATTACTGTGTATACTGGATACATTAGACCCATTGTGGAATATTGTGCTCCTCTGTTCCACTCCAATCTTACTAAAAATCAAACTGAAAACATAGAAAAAATACAAAAACGTGCAATTAAAATCATACTTGGTTCCAGGTACATTGCTTATGAGGAATCACTAGAAATGTGCAATTTATCAACTTTGGAACAAAGGAGGGTTAAGTTATGTTTAGACTTTGCTTTGAATTTAGAGAAACATCCTAGGTACTCATCTTGGTTACCTGTTGCTAGGAATATTGATTTTAACCTAAGACATGTAAAAAAATACTCACAATTACATTGTAAAACTGATAGGTTTCAGAAGAGTGCAATTCCATATTTTATTAATATCCTGAATGAATATCATTCCAAAAACTCTTAATCTGTCCAGTTTTAAGTGATTCCTTTGTTCATATGACCAAGAATTCCTTCACTTTGGAATGGAGTGTGAAATGTACACTGCCCATGCAAATTCTTTAGGGCAGCAGTTTGATTTATATTGTGCAATAACAACTTACACTGTCAGGGAATATCAGTGTGTATGTATAGTTCAGATCTCATTCATACATGTATGTCAATTGACATTATGCCATGACTTTGCAGGGATAGGTGTCGTGTGGGCAGTACCGGAGCGGCGGACGCGACATCGGGACTGGCCCCTATGGTTTCGGAGTGCTGCAGTTTGGGGTGTGTGGTTCCGGACGGCTGTTGCTTGGTTGGACGGGCGCATTAGACTTATGGTCGCATATCCGATCGGGTTGGGTGGCTGGGAGGAGTGTGTTTCCCTGGGAGTGATGGGTGTGACAAGCTTGTGCCATGCCCATTGCTCCCGGTGGATACATTTCTCTCGGCGCCTTTCTCGTCGTGTGTGCGACTGGTGGTTTTTTTGCGCCTGTCCAGCTAGGAAGTGGATGTTTGGGACCGAGCATTTCTGGGCTGTAGCGCTTCGGAGGTGTAGGGGTATGTCTCGGAGTCGCGTCCGTTGCTCTGGTGTTGCCCATTTCCAGACCTGTCCTCAATTTTAATTCTGATTTTAATTTGCATTATATATTTATGAGTTTTCTTTTATTATTCTAACTTAATTGGTTTGGAGGCTTATGTATGTCTGTATCTTTATGATTTTTGTATATTGATAGTTTACTTTGAAATTTTCATGTTGTTCAAAATGGTCTTTGTATATATCTAATCTTACATGTAACAAGATCTTTACAATGTAAAACAATGTAAATTTAGCCTTTGGGCTACCATGAATTGTTTTTTTTAATAAAACCATTTATCTATCTATCTATCAGACCATGTTGGAGGAATCAACATCAAAATCTTAACCTGAGGTTAAGTTTTTGAAATGTCATCATAACTTAGAAAATATATGGACCTAGTTCATGAAACTTGGACATAAGGTTAATCAAGTATCACTGAACATCCTGCATGAGTTTTATGTCACATGACCAAGGTCAAAGGTCATTTAGGGTCAATGAACTTTGGCCGAATTGGGGGTATCTGTTGAATTCCCATCATAACTTTGAATGTTTATGGATCTGATTCATGAAACTTGGACATAATAGTACTCAATCATCACTGAACATTTTGTGCAAGTTTCAGGTCTCATGATTAAGGTCAAAGGTCATTTAGGGTCAATGAACTTTGGCCGAATTGGGGGTATCTGTTGAATTACCATCATAACTTTGAAAGTTGTTTGGTCTAGTTCGTTAAAATTGGACATTAGAGTAATCAAGTATCACTGAACATCCTGTGCACATTTCAGGTCAAATGACCAAGGTCAAAAGTCAATGAACTTTGACCGAATTGTGTGTATCTATTAAATTACCATCATAACTTTGAATGTTTATGGATCTGATTCATGAAACTTGGACATAAGAGTACTCAAGTATCACGGAACATCCTGTGCGAGTTTCAGGTCACATGATCAAGGTCAAAGGTCATGAAAGGTAAATGAACTTTGGCCATGTTGGGGTTTTTTGTTGAATAACTATCATATCTCTGTAAGTTTATTGGTCTAGTTCATAAAAGTGGACATAAGAGTAACCATGTTTCACTGAACATCTTGTGCGAGTTAGAGTAGTTTTCAAAGTCAGCACTGCTTCTATATTGAACTGTGTGATGCAGGTGAGACCGCCAGAGGCATTTCACTTGTGTTTATTATCATTTAGTCTAATTGTATTTTTTTCAATTGATCCAATATCCACTTTGTCCAATATCATTACATCTATTACCTTTTGTGTTAATAGCCAGTTGGTCTAATAAGCGCTTGGTCTGCTCTCATTTCGTCAATGTTCCATTTGGTCTAACTTCAGTTGGTTTGCTATCACTTTGTCTAAACCCATTTCGGCTAACAATCATTTGGTATTGTTGCTATGGGTAAAATCACCAATAGGTCCAATCACCAGTTCTAGGAAAATTACCTCCTGGACAATCACCTTCCGGACAACTACCCCCCTGAAGACAATTACCCCCCGAGGACAATTACCCCCGGACAATTACTGCCTGAGGACAATTACCCCCTGAGGACAGGCAATGCGAGCGCGAAGCATGACCGAAAATTTCATATACTGTAGTGACATAAAAAAAAGGCTTCCCCTCACCTTATTTTATTTACTCCTCTTATTTTCCCATTTTTTTCTTTTATCTTTCCCCTTCTTTTTGTCTCACCTGCATAGCAGAGTGAGACTATAGGCGCCGCTTTTCCGACGGCGGCGGCGGGGGCGTCAACATCAAATCTTAACCTGAGGTTAAGTTTTTGAAATGACATCATAACTTAGAAAGTATATGGACCTAGTTCATGAAACTTGGCCATAAGGTCAATCAAGTATTACTGAACATCCTATTAGAGTTTCATGTCACATGACCAAGGTCAAAGGTCATTTAGGGTCAATGAACTTAGACCATGTTGGAGGAATCAACATCGAAATCTTAACCTGAGGTTAAGTTTTTGAAATGTCATCATAACTTAGAAAATATATGGACCTAGTTCATGAAACTTGGACATAAGGTTAATCAAGTATCACTGAACATCCTGCATGAGTTTTATGTCACATGACCAAGGTCAAAGGTCATTTAGGGTCAATGAACTTTGGCCGAATTGGGGGTATCTGTTGAATTCCCATCATAACTTTGAATGTTTATGGATCTGATTCATGAAACTTGGACATAATAGTAATCAAGCATCACTGAACATTTTGTGCAAGTTTCAGGTCTCATGATTAAGGTCAAAGGTCATTTAGGGTCAATGAACTTTGGCCGAATTGGGGGTATCTGTTGAATTACCATCATAACTTTGAAAGTTTATTGGTCTAGTTCGTTAAAATTGGACATTAGAGTAATCAAGTATCACTGAACATCCTGTGCACATTTCAGGTCAAATGACCAAGGTCAAAAGTCAATGAACTTTGACCGAATTGTGTGTATCTATTAAATTACCATCATAACTTTGAATGTTTATGGATCTGATTCATGAAACTTGGACATAAGAGTACTCAAGTATCACGGAACATCCTGTGCGAGTTTCAGGTCACATGATCAAGGTCAAAGGTCATGAAAGGTAAATGAACTTTGGCCATGTTGGGGTTTTTTGTTGAATAACTATCATATCTCTGTAAGTTTATTGGTCTAGTTCATAAAAGTGGACATAAGAGTAACCATGTTTCACTGAACATCTTGTGCGAGTTAGAGTAGTTTTCAAAGTCAGCACTGCTTCTATATTGAACTGTGTGATGCAGGTGAGACGGCCAGAGGCATTTCACTTGTGTTTATTATCATTTAGTCTAATTGTATTTTTTTCAATTGATCCAATATCCACTTTGTCCAATATCATTACATCTATTACCTTTTGTGTTAATAGCCAGTTGGTCTAATAAGCGCTTGGTCTGCTCTCATTTCGTCAATGTTCCATTTGGTCTAACTTCAGTTGGTTTGCTATCACTTTGTCTAAACCCATTTCGGCTAACAATCATTTGGTATTGTTGCTATGGGTAAAATCACCAATAGGTCCAATCACCAGTTCTAGGAAAATTACCTCCTGGACAATCACCTTCCGGACAACTACCCCCCTGAAGACAATTACCCCCCGAGGACAATTACCCCCGGACAATTACTGCCTGAGGACAATTACCCCCTGAGGACAGGCAATGCGAGCGCGAAGCATGACCGAAAATTTCATATACTGTAGTGACATAAAAAAAAGGCTTCCCCTCACCTTATTTTATTTACTCCTCTTATTTTCCCATTTTTTTCTTTTATCTTTCCCCTTCTTTTTGTCTCACCTGCATAGCAGAGTGAGACTATAGGCGCCGCTTTTCCGACGGCGGCGGCGGGGGCGTCAACATCAAATCTTAACCTGAGGTTAAGTTTTTGAAATGACATCATAACTTAGAAAGTATATGGACGTAGTTCATGAAACTTGGCCATAAGGTTAATCAAGTATTACTGAACATCCTATTAGAGTTTCATGTCACATGACCAAGGTCAAAGGTCATTTAGGGTCAATGAACTTAGACCATGTTGGAGGAATCAACATCGAAATCTTAACCTGAGGTTAAGTTTTTGAAATGTCATCATAACTTAGAAAATATATGGACCTAGTTCATGAAACTTGGACATAAGGTTAATCAAGTATCACTGAACATCCTGCATGAGTTTCACGTCACATGACCAAGGTCAAAGGTCATTTAGGGTCAATGAACTTTGGCCGAATTGGGGATATCTGTTGAATTCCCATCATAACTTTGAAAGCTTATGGATCTGATTCATGAAACTTGGACATAATAGTAACCAAGCATCACTAAACATTTTGTGCAAGTTTCAGGTCTCATGATTAAGGTCAAAGGTCATTTAGGGTCAATGAACTTTGGCCGAATCGGGGGTATCTGTTGAATTACCATCATAACTTTGAAAGTTTATTGATCTAGTTCATTAAACTTGGACATTAAAGTAATCAAGTATCACTGAACATCCTGTGCGCGTTTCAGGTCACATGACCAAGGTCAAAAGTCAATGAACTTTGGCCAAATTGGGTTATCTGTTGAATTACCATCATAACTTTGAAAGTTTATGGATCTGATTCATGAAACTTGTACATAAGAGTAATCAAGTATCACTGAACATCCTGTGCGAGTTTCAGGTCACATGATCAAGGTCAAAGGTCATGTAAGGTCAATGAACTTTGGCCATGTTGGGTTTTTTTGTTGAATAACCATCATATCTCTGTAAGTTTATTAGTTCATAAAAAGTGGACATAAGAGTAACCATGTATCACTAATCATCTTGTGCGAGTTAGAGTAGTTTTCAAAGTCAGCACTGCTGCTATATTGAACTGCGTGATGCAGGTGAGACGGCCAGAGGCATTTCACTTGTTTCATCATTTTTTGTCCCTCAACCAGTTGTATTGTCAATTAGATTAGAAGAATTATCCATATACTTTATGCCCAAGGTGTATATTTCACATAACATGCTCAGATATTTTTAACATGGTTTATAATCTATATTTCTGAAAAATCAATGGTTCAAAAGTTAACATACAGTTCACTGTTAAAGTGATAAAATGCGTTTAAAAAGAGGTGCCATGGCTTTCAAGTGGACTTGGTTTCCTTTTAATGACTTGAGGAACGTGATAATGCTATAATGTCAATTGAATAATGACTGCATAATTATGCATACCTCTTCCTTGGACCTTTGAAGCATGATTCACATTCCATCTTTGTCAAGCAAAGCTAGAATATGACCGATGAATAGGTTTTTGACTTTTGAATAGGCTAATGGCAAAAAATGTTGCCCCGAAGTTCCTGCAGTTATTCAGTGTTGGTATCTATAAATGCTACCACCAATAACCATGTTGATCAGCACTGCAATATTAGCACCATGGAGAAGTCAAAGCATTATACCGAAGACCGTAGGAAACGTGTTGTTGATTTACACAAGTCTGGTTCCTCTTTAGGAGTCATATCAAAGACTCTAATCATGCCTTGTGCTTCAGTGCAAACCATAATATGCAAGCAAAAAACTAAAAAAACAGTGCAGACTCTACCAAGATCAGGGAGAAAGCGAAAACTCAACCAGACAGCAGTACACAGGCTTGTCCGTACAGTTCAGCTTAACCCATGGATGACAAAAAGAGATTTGCCAGGATCTGGAGGCTTCAGGAAGCAAGGTATTCCTCTCTACCATAAAGCGAGTCCTCCATGATCATGGACTGAGAGGCTGCAGGGCGGGGAAGAAGCCTTAACTCCAGGACCAACACCGTAAAGCCAGACTGAAGTATGCTAATGAACACCTGGGCAGTGGTGGTGGCAGCATCATGTTGTGGGGATGCTTTGCAGCAAGTGGTACTGGCTCACTCCTGAAGATTGATGGCACCATGAAGAAAGAGGACTACCTGAAAATTCTTCAGCTAAACCTGAAAAGGTCCGCTAAGAACCTCAATCTTAGTCAAAATTGGGTTCCAACATGACAATTGACCCGAAACACTAGAGTCCAGACCTGAACCCTATTGAGAACCTATGGACAGAACTCAAAAAGCATGTTCGGTCAAGGAAACCAAGGAATGTGACTCAAGTCAATGTCATCTGCCAAGAGGAGTGGTAAAAAATTCCATTGGAGGTCTGCAAGAAGCTAGTGTCGAATTGTCCACGTCTACTGAGAGATGTGAAGACGAATGGAGGCAGTGCTACCAAGTATTAGGGCTGATGTATGTAAACTTTTGACCCTCCAATAAACTGGAAATATATCTATTATGAACCATATATATGTCTCCAAGTGTTTTTTATTTGAAGTATATGCCAGATATATTTAGAAAAGACCACACTTGTCTGCATCCATGAAATCATATGTTGGCAGGAATGAGTGAAAGTGTAAAAATTTGAGGATCACTGTTTGTCTACTAGGTGTATGTAAACTTTTGGCCCCAACTGTATATCTACCAGGCAATATGCCACCTTGTGCATTTTACATGTGACTTTAATAGTGTTCATAAAATGTAATTGATTTTTCACTGTATTAGAGTAATGTACAGTTTTAAACATAAATTGAAAATGGTATAATCATTGATTGAATTACTTATCTATTATTTTGAAATACAGACACCCATATGTAAATATTTGCAGAGCTTTCTGAATACAGAGATATGATATCCAATTAAACAAGAATGCTTCAATTATTAAACCTTGCATCTTTTTTATCAAAATTTATTTGTCAAAGTGTTCACATTGTTGTCCGCATATGCCAACAAATTTCAAGTTCACATTGACAGTCTGAACTTTAAAAGTATGTTTATGATCAAATGTCATGAATGCCAGTGGTGGCTAGATCTGAGCTAGTCTACAGCCACAGACCTTTACTTTTTGGATGACATCATCAGTTTCCTCATTTGCATACCGACTAGGATGTGCATATCTGTTTGTGAAATTAAGTGAATGTTTTGAATATAGCTTTCTTATTCTACATCCAATTTTGGTGAAATTTTCAGTTGTTATGCTAGTTTGATTTTTCTTTTTTTTATTCAAATCACCTTTTGTTGGGGTTGACTCATCCTTTAACACCTACCAGATGGTGTAGGTATTGCTAGATTTAGATTTTTATTTTTGTAGGGCACTGGGGTGTGGATGGTTTTTCAGCTGCGATTTCGTTGGAGTGAAAAGCATGTGTCTCTTGAATCAGCGGCTGCAAAGTGTCTAGTTCTGATAATTATGTATTCATTTTTCCTGTTAATAAAAAAATCATCAAAGTACAAAATTCCTCCATACAAATAACCCCACATTAAAATAACAATAACATGGTAATTTTTTTACTGGATTTTTTGGGGGGAGGGTTGGGAGCTGAAGTCCCCTAATGCCTTAGCGGTTCCATGGTTTCTGAATGTACGTACATGTACATTCACACCTGTGTGATAACTTATATCAAGTACTTGTGCCAACTAAAGTACCCCATTGTCATTGGTGTTTAGAGAATTTGGTACACGGCTACACGCCTTCTGATCTAAGAACCTTTCCAGAGCTTTCCCAATTACGAGTGCATGCAGAGGCCAGAAGGTTAATTTGTACTCTAGTCCAGAGTCATCTTTGACATCTTTAAATGTCTTCGATTGGACTTGATGGTAACCCTCGTAGAACTTTAGAAGGCATGTATGTACCTTCAACAGTCATGACAGCATTATGGTAGAGTGATTCTTACTCTTGTATTTGAATCAGAGGTTTCTAGGTTCAAATCTTAGCCATGGCATGTTTTCTTTAAGCAAGAAATTTACCCACAATTTGCTGCACTCAACCCAGGTGAGGTGAATGGACACCCAGGACGATTGACTCTTGGAATCCATAATTCATCAGGTGCATTGGAAAAGCAATTTTTTCTCTCCTAGTCCATAGTTTTCCAGGGATCTCCATGCTGGTTTATTCATTATTTGGGAGATATTGTTCAGAAATATTTCTTTAATTTTTTTACCATTCTCTATTTTGTTGCATACTACTACATGTAGGGGAGATCAGGGTTATTTGGAACGCGGGGTAAGTTGAAACATTGTAATTTTCTTTAACCTCTGTAAAATAAAGTTATGCAATACTGCCCTCAATTTATTGCTATTGATAACAATGTTTCAACTTATCCCACATTTCAACTAACCCCGATCTCCCCTATCTAAGAAGATGTCAACCCATAACATTCAAGTGGAATAGTTAGGTGTCTCATTAGGCATTACAATGAAAGGGAAGCGCATGTATTCTGAAAGGCTCATTGTCATGCAAGTTATAATTGCCAACATTTAAAAAGCTCATGTAGTTGGAAATTAAGTTACATCAATTTTTTAAATGCATTAATATATATTACTTCTTCGGGTACAGAAGGCCACTTTCTTTTCAAATTAAGACACTGTACTCTAGGTGTATATCTAGGTGGATCAGACGGGGGATGACTATTTTGCCAAAAAAAAGAAGATATATGGCCCCTGAAATGGTAATGTGATCAACCATGCTAGATCCATCACTGATGTACATGGTGTTCAATGTGACCTTCAAAAACACTATTCTCCACCCCTACTCTCTAATTCATCCCAAAGTCCATTGTCAATTGACATGAGTAACACAAAGAGATACAGTACCACCTACATGTAGATAGTTGAACCAGATAATTGAGAGTCAGTTCTACATGTAATTGTAAGGCCCTTTTTTCATCGGATCAGTCTAGAGATACATGGAGCCTGATAGAGACCAGCCTAGCCATTCTTGTGTGAATATTCAAGATTCAAGATTGTTTTTGTCAGCCTGAGTGGGTTATTCCTTTTTTGGAGTGGGATATGGGTCCTGAATAGACATGGAGGAAAATTATTATTTTTTGAATGGCTACGTGGAAAAAAAAATAAAAAAAAAATAAAAGATCTTAAAAGCCCTAGTCATTTCAAATAATTTATTTGCTTTTTGATTGAAATACACGTACATTGTACATGTATCTGATATAAAGTTTGTTTGGTCAAATAGAATGAGATAAATATTGAATACTCCACTATAGATGGCTAATGAGAATGGGCTATTCTGAAACCTAGTATTACATTAGGCGGTGCTGCACCAGCCTGAGTTTGCTCGAGATTGTAGCCCGAGCGGCCGTCTTCGCGATTAATCTCCAGATTCAAGCAACCCCGTCTCCACCTTCGCAAGAGGAGCGATTCCTGCTCGAGCGAGGCACCGATGCATTGCCGTGATTATATAATCCCGAGTGCCTCTGTACCTGCGAATAATAATTGGGAAAATAGCACGCTATTTGGCAAATAATCCCAAGTTGACTTGGGATTGCAAGCTTGAGTTTAATCCTAGGAACTAGTGCGATAATTGCATCTCCATTACAAATAATCTCGAGATTGTTCAGATAATAATACCGACATGCTTATATATACCGGTAGTGCATATCACTGCCAAATGCGTCCCTATGCGCTTAATTGGATATTATTACCCTGGCTTTAGCCTCGCAGCCTTTTACAGCGCGATGGCATTTCAAGGAATAAATTCCTGCCAGGTACCCATTTACCTCACCTGGGTCGAGTGCAGCACAATGTGGATGAATTTCTTGCTGAAGGAAATTACGCCATGGCTGGGATTCGAACCCACGACCCTCTGTTTCAAAGTCCGAAGACTAATCCACTGGGCCTCAACGCTCCACTGTGGATAATTTGCCAGATCAGAAATAGAACGCTAACTTGAGCTGGTGCAGACGGCCCTATTGATCAAGTCTCAGTTGCCACGTGAGACTCCAAACACGTGTAGTAGGTTGTTTACGTTGACATTGACCTAGAATGTTAACAGTAGTTATGCTATTATTAAGTGGACTCATTCATGTCATGTGATATATGATATTGACGTAGGCTGGCTCCGTAGTTTGTTGGATCTCCAGGGTACACGTATAGACTAACAGCATTTCTGTTTGGGAGGTGGGGTGGGTGAGAGAGGGGGGGTAAGTATCTTATTAACCCTGGGTACAAACTTTAGCCATCTGTTCTCTCTAGACCAGGAGAGGTCAAGTTGGGGTACAAGTTTCTTTTTTTTTTGAAGGCCGGGCCTCCTGGCTTCTTGTGTTTATCCAACTATACAAGGAAGATAGATCAAATTCTATTCACAAAGTTGTCATAGGTATTGTATACCTGTCTTCGTTCATCAAGCCATGGTTAAAAATTGACCATTGCACTTTTATAAGATAATAGATACCTGTATGATTTGCATTATTGACTCTTTTTTTAAACCAAAGTTTTAGACAGGTCTTTAACCTGTAACCCACCTTTATTTTCTTTTATGGATTTTTCAGTATTACTCATTGCATTTGGTCAGAAAATGAAAATATTGTTCAATTTTTAAGATCAAGGGAATCTTTTTAACAGCTGTTTCCTTTTTTTTGTGGTCAGTAACTTCTAATTAAAGTGGTCACATGATTTTCATGAGACTATCTAGATTAGGTTTTCATTGCCATATTGGATGTTAATCACTGCTATGAACTTTGCAAAAATCAGTGGTTTTTTTTGGCTGCTGTCAAGTTAAATCAACACTTTTGTTTCTTAGGAACATGTATTTTTTAAGGTTTTATTTCATTTAAAACCATGGTTGCATTTGAGCAATATTTTATCTATGGAGGTGCATTAGCTGAGTGTTCTAATATGCCTGATTAGACACATGAAAAGGTCGAGGTTCGATCCCCAGCCATGGCACTGCGAGCAAGGCATTTGACAATGCTCCTTTATCCTGCATTCAAATAAATGGTAGTGCTATATGCATTCTTGGTAACTTGGGGTGACTTTGTTTGAAAGATATTAGTCTCACTAAAATAAATGTACTTGAATGCACAAACATGAAATGGAGTAAAAGGTGAAATTTTGAGGGTGATTCTTGAGTGTCATCATTGGGTAGACCTGACCTTCAAGTACATGTAATCTGTTTGTTTCTGCTTCTGTTTGTGTTAACTCCTGTAGGAGCTCGGCAGGACAGCATTTTTTGCTGGTAAACGCCAAGCTGGTATATAACCAATTACCTTGGAAACATTTTACATCTAGGTTAATCAGTCATAGTGGCTGACATAATAGACGACAGATATCACTCTTGGGCCTCTTTATCAAAGTGGAGACAATGGCAGAGTTGGGATTCAAACTAATAACCAGAAATGCTCGTTTTCATTCTGTGTCAAGTGGAAAGGGCGACATCAAACTTACACTGCGACACAACTCTCATACATTTCTCAATTGAAAGAAAACGGATACATTCAAGCATCTTGTAACAATTTTGCTGCCCGAATTGACATTTTAACACTTATTAAGCATAACCTTTACCCTTTTTGTGCCAGCTGGATCTTGGGATATAACTGAATCTGAACAAAAGTTTATTTCAGACATCTCTAGCATTTTTTCACTAAGTTTTTGTCTCACCTGCGAAGCAGAGTGAGACTATAGGCGCCGCTTGTCCGACGGCGACGGCGGCAGCGTCAACATCAAATCTTAACCTGAGGTTAAGTTTTTGAAATGACGTCATAACTTAGAAAGTATATGGACCTAGGTAATAAAACTTGGCCATAAGGTTAATCAAGTATTACTGAACATCCTATTAGAGTTTCATGTCACATGACCAAGGTCAAAGGTCATTTAGGGTCAATGAACTTAGACCATGTTGGAGGAATCAACATCGAAATCTTAACCTGAGGTTAAGTTTTTGAAATGTCATCATAACTTAGAAAATATATGGACCTAGTTCATGAAACTTGGACATAAGGTTAATCAAGTATCACTGAACATCCTGCATGAGTTTCACGTCACATGACCAAGGTCAAAGGTCATTTAGGGTCAATGAACTTTGGCCGAATCGGGGGTATCTGTTGAATTACCATCATAACTTTGAAAGTTTATTGGTCTAGTTCATTAAACTTGGGCATTAGAGTAATCAAGTATCACTGAACATCCTGTGCGCGTTTCAGGTCACATGACCAAGGTCAAAGGTCAATGAACTTTGGCCGAATTGGGTGTATCTGTTGAATTACCATCATAACTTTGAAAGTTTATGGATCTGATTCATGAAACTTGTACATAAGAGTAATCAAGTATCACTGAACATCCTGTTCGAGTTTCAGGTCACATGATCAAGGTCAAAGGTCATGTAAGGTCAATGAACTTTGGTCATGTTGGGGTTTTTTGTTGAATAACCATCATATCTCTGTAAGTTTATTGGTCTAGTTCATAAAAAGTGGACATAAGAGTAACCATGTATCACTGAACATCTTGTGCGAGTTAGAGTAGTATTCAAAGTCAGCACTGCTGCTATATTGAACCGCGTGATGCAGGTGAGACGGCCAGAGGCATTCCACTTGTTTCTTTATTTCTCCCCTTTTTTGCTTCGCCAATTTTTTTTTTCAAGGGAGAGGGGGAGGTGGCACGTGCCCCCTGGCCCCCCATAGCTACGCCACTGCGAAGATTGCCAGAACGAATGGGGGGATTAGTCCAGGGGGTAATTGTCCTCGAGGGGGGGGGAATTGTCCTCGGGGTGGGGGGGTAATTGTCAGGGGGTAGTTGTCCGGAAGGTGATTGTCCGGGAGATAGTTGTCCTACATGTAGAACTGGTGATTGGACCCATGGCAACGATATCAAATGATTGTTAGCAGAAATGGGTTTAGACAAAGTTAAAGCGAACCAACTGAAGTTAGACCAAATGGAACATTGACGAAAGAGAGCAGACCAAGCTCTTATTAGACCAATTGGCTATTAGATCAAAAGGTAATAGACGTAATGATATTGGACAAAGTGGATATTGGACCAATTGAAAAAAAATACAATTAGACTAAATGATAATAAACAAAACGGCTATTAGACCAACTGGCTATTAGACGGGATGGTAATTAGACGAAATGATTATTCCACTATGTTGATAGTTGACTAACTAATGGTAGACGAAATGATATTAGACCATGTGATAGTGGGGAATAGGGCAGTAGACAAAATGGCAATAAACTGACAAATATCCATATAAAGAGTTATCCTGATTTCCGAATCACTTAATTCTCTTTCTCGTGTCTCAAAATACTTAGTGAAAGCATATTTTATATCTTATCTGTAGCTCGAGTCCTGAAGAAACTACGGCTGCGACATTATGCGTTGCGACATGTGACATTATGCGTTGACACTTTGCTACATCATTATGCGTTGCGACATGTGACGTTATGCGTTAGAAAAACTACAACATTATGCGTTGGTGCGACATTATCGGATATAACATGCCCTTTGAAAGTTACTCATAATTCAATCTTCCAATCTACACGGTACACTTTGTCACAAAAATTGCATTTAATTTGAAATTCTCTTTCAAATCTTGATATTTGTCTGTTATATTCAGATGCATTTTTACTTCACACCTCCCCCTTGAGCTAATCTTAATGGGCTATGTAACCAGAAAGACGTTACGGCTGCAAATAAGGCTGTCCAATGTGCTAGCCAAATATATCTGAAGGCCACCGCACACCTTACAACTGTTCGTGATCCGATTTTCCTAGCTGCTCCGAACAGTTTCTTCTCATGGATGACAATGGGCATCCCCATCAAGCGAACATTGTCCAAGATTTCTGGATGACCACAATGTTCAGCTCTTGGATCCATGGCCCGCTTGTTCACCAGACATGAACCCGATTGAACATTTGTGGGATCAGCTAGGAAAATTGATCAATCAAAGAATTCAACCAGGAGACACTCTTAGAGATGTCCGGCGTTATCTCCGGGAAGAATGGGACAACATCACCCCAGAGCAAATTCGCCGACTTGTGACAAGCATGTGACATCGATGTGCTGCACTCATTCAGAGCCAGGATGGACAAACGAGATATTGAATTTTCTTTTGCTTATGCCAAGATACTGATATTGGACATTTTTTCATCGACTAACTTTGACGTAAAAATCCAGTGGAATAGTGATGCATCCAAGGTGGATAACTTTCTCTTCACTTTTAGAGTGGTATTTGACTTTAACTTTGCTTTCATCGTTAAATGGATATTGATGCCACATAAACTTTCACAACTGAAAGAATGGCTGATCGTTTTCTTGCAATTTTCTTTTACTGACATTGCTATTGTTTAATGCCTGTAACCAGCCATGCACTGACTGGTCCATTTCTTGCAATTTTCTTTTACTGACATTGCTATTGTTTAAAGCATTTAACCACCCATGCATGACTGTTCACATGGAAATTTCATGTCATACTGGAAGAGGAATATTGTCTGGTCATGTTGACATACAATAATTTGCCTTTAATCAAATATCTATATGGAAATATTTTAACTTTCATAAGTGTCCAAGAACTTTTTTTGCTGAATCTATTTATCTTGGTTTGTTTTATGATTCGATAAAGCATAAAAAATGAATGACTGGTAAACTTTGGAACATTTTCTTTTTGCTGTGTAAACGAACAAAAGATAATATGATCAGTGTTTGAATTGTGACAGTATTAAAGGTATGTTTATCATGTTTTTTAAATGTTGGCATGTAATCAGATAATTGGGGTAGATTGTGTCTTCTTATCATGAAATGTAAATGAAAAGAAGACACAATCTGCAATTTGGAGAAGTTTAAGAATTGATACTTTCACCTAGTTCTACCAGCTATATAAATTGAGTTAAAGACAAAAACATACACACAAAAAAAAAACAAATTTAGGGCAAATTAGTTAGTCAACTATCAACATAGTCCAATAACCATTTCGTCTACTTACCATCTCGTCTAATATCCAGTTGGTCTAATAGCTGTTTTTGTCTCACCTGCATAGCAGAGTGAGACTATAGGCGCCGCTTTTCCGACGGCGGCGGCGGCGTCAACATCAAATCTTAACCTGAGGTTAAGTTTTTGAAATAACATAACTTAGAAAGTATATGGACCTAGTTCATGAAACTTGGCCATAAGGTCAATCAAGTATTACTGAACATCCTATTAGTATGTGTCATGTCACAAGACCAAGGTCAAAGGTCATTTAGGGTCAATGAACTTAGACCATGTTGGAGGAATCAACATCAAAATCTTAACCTGAGGTTAAGTTTTTGAAATGTCATCATAACTTAGAAAATATATGGACCTAGTTCATGAAACTTGGACATAAGGTTAATCAAGTATCACTGAACATCCTGCATGAGTTTTATGTCACATGACCAAGGTCAAAGGTCATTTAGGGTCAATGAACTTAGACCATGTTGGAGGAATCAACATCAAAATCTTAACCTGAGGTTAAGTTTTTGAAATGTCATCATAACTTAGAAAATATATGGACCTAGTTCATGAAACTTGGACATAAGGTTAATCAAGTATCACTGAACATCCTGCATGAGTTTTATGTCACATGACCAAGGTCAAAGGTCATTTAGGGTCAATGAACTTTGCCGAATGGGGGTATCTGTTGAATTCCCATCATAACTTTGAAAGTTTATGGATCTGATTCATGAAACTTGGACATAATAGTAATCAAGCATCACTGAACATTTTGTGCAAGTTTCAGGTCTCATGATTAAGGTCAAAGGTCATTTAGGGTCAATGAACTTTGGCCTAATTGGGGGTATCTGTTGAATTACCATCATAACTTTGAAAGTTGTTTGGTCTAGTTCGTTAAAATTGGACATTAGAGTAATCAAGTATCACTGAACATCCTGTGCACATTTCAGGTCACACGACCAAGGTCAAAAGTCAATGAACTTTGGCCGCATTGGGTGTATCTATTGAATTACCATTATAACTTTGAAAGTTTATGGATCTGATTCATGAAACTTGGACATAAGAGTACTCAAGTATCATGGACAGAGGCGTCGATTATTGGGGGGCAGGGGGGGCGATCGCCCCACCAATGAAAATATTGGGGGGGCAAACATATCGTTTTGCCCCCCAATAATTCCGCATGTGCTAAAAATAAAATAAGATTGTAATGTTTTACACAGAAATCAGCAAGCGAGATTGAGATACAAAACTCGTTCTTCGTCTAAAATCGTGCTCAAAATGTCCACTTTTCAGATTGGAATATCAAAAAATTTCAGCTCGCACTTAGCGCTCGCATCATTTCTGTAACAAAAACCTATACTCTCCATGATTAAATAGGTGAATATGGTCCCGTTTTCAGTTCTAAACCTCAAAAGAACTCCCACTTCGACTTGCAATAATCTTTTGTTGGATATATATATCTTGTTCTTTATTAAAAACGTCCATTATACTCATTTTTTTTTCAGATCGAAATATCAAAATTTTCAGATCGCGCTTCGCGCTCGCATTAATCTGCTGGTGAGATATGTATATATATATATATATATGTGTGTGTGTGTATATGTATATATATATATATATGTGTGTGTGTGTGTGTGTGTGTATATGTATATGTACACATATATATAGGCATATATGTGTGTGTGTGTGCACTATCGAGCGCTTTTGGAAAATTGATTCATGATTTTGCCCCCCCAATCTGAAAAATGGATCGACGCCCCTGATCGTGGAACATCCTGTGCGAGTTTCAGGTCACATGATCAAGGTCAAAGGTCATAAAAGGTAAATGAACTTTGGCCATGTTGGGGTTTTTGTTGAATAACCATCATATCTCTGTAAGTTTATTGGTCTAGTTCATAAAAGTGGACATAAGAGTAACCATGTTTCACTGAACATCTTGTGCGAGTTAGAGTAGTTTTCAAAGTCAGCACTGCTTCTATATTGAACTGCGTGATGCAGGTGAGACGGCCAGAGGCATTCCACTTGTGTTTATTATCATTTAGTCTAATTGTATTTTTTTCAGTTGATCCAATATCCACTTTGTCCAATATCATTACGTCTATAACCTTTTGTGTTAATAGCCAGTTGGTCTAATAAGCGCTTGGTCTGCTCTCATTTCGTCAATGTTCCATTTGGTCTAACTTCAGTTGTTTCGCTATCACTTTGTCTAAACCCATTTCGGCTAACAATTATTTGGTATTGTTGCTATGGGTAAAATCACCAATAGGTCCAATCACCGTTCTAGGAAAATTACCTCCTGGACAATCACCTTCCGGACAACTACCCCCAAGGACAATTACCCCCCCCCCCCCCCGGACAATACCCCCCCCCCCGAGGACAATTACCCCTGGACAATTACCGCCTGAGGACAATTACCCCCCAGACAATTACCCCCTGAGGACACGCAATGCGAGCGCGAAGCATGACCAAAATTTTCATATACTGTAGTGACATAAAAAAAGCTTCCCCTCTCCTTGTTTTTTTTACTCCTGTTATTTTCCTCTTTTTTTCTTTTATCTTTCCCCTTCTTTTTTCTTTATTTCTCCCCCTTTTTTACTCCACATATTTTTTTTTCAGGGGACGGGGGGGAGGTGGCACGTGCCCCCTGGCCCCCCATAGCTATGCCACTGCGAAGATTGCCAGAACGAATGGTCTTGTAGCATGACATAAAAATTATGATAGAATTTAGAGAAGTTAGAATTTGCAGATGAAGTTCACTTTTTACGGCTTTCTTACTGCGTTCGTTTGATTCCAAGATACTCGAGAATGCTTTGAGTACTTCTTACGTCAAACGTAAGGTCGTCGTATGACTCTATGCACTCCCTTTGGCCCGGGGGATGATAATTGTTCCCGTTGGTAATTGTCCTCGGGAGTAATTGTCCTTGGGGGTAATTGTCAGGGGGTAGTTGTCTGGTAGGTGATTGTCCAGGAGATACAGTTTGTTGTCCTCGAACCGGTGATTGGACCCATGGCAACGATATCAAATGATTGTTAGCCGAAAGGGGTTTAGACAAAGTGAAAATGTGAATGGAACATATCATTTTATTTCAGGTTAAAAATAATTGAAAGAGTACTAATATAAATATTTCGAGTGACTGCACGCCTTTATTTTGGAGTAAAGGCTAAATTAGTTCCAAATCGTAGCCAATCGTACGACTGCTATGACGTCATTACGACTAGATGTTAAATTTGCTTTTATTCTAAGAAGGATGATAGCATAATCACAGATTTGAACATAGGTATTTGTATGATGATTTAGAACATAGATATTCTAAGTCTCAATATTAGCATCAAATTCTATTACAATTTTTTCTGAAATCGGGTCGCAGACCGATCGTAAGGTGTGCGGTCGCCTTAACACCGTATTTGTATATGATAGACACAGAAGAAGAAAATTTCAATGAACATCAACAAGACATATAGATTTTGTTTTTTGCCGGTAATTGTATACCTACCAGAACTGAATGATCCCTATAGATAATGTATTGGAATTTCAGAATTCAGTAGTCCATTGGAAAATTTCATTTTCAATTCAATTCTTTTATTTCATTTCCATTCAAAACATGATACAAAGTAATATAAAGCAATACAAATCAAGTACAATTTTATAGGGCATTCTTACTTCGTAAAATAGAAAAAAAGCAGTATAATATAGAGCATAAATGGAAATTTTGATTTGCTCTGCTCCTGAAGTTGCATCAGCCCTGTCTGATTGTCAAAATATAAATGACGTGCTCATATAACTGTAGAAAACATTGTTCTGCAGTTTCAAGTTAATTGTTAACAGACTTTGGGTGCAATATGATACTTAATCGTAATTGTATTTAGCTTGGTTTGGTTTTATGATTCGATAAAACATAAAAAATGAATGACTGGTAAACTGCGGTACTTTTGCTCTTTTTGCTATGTAAACGAACAAAAGATAATATGATCAGTGTTTGATTTGTGACAGTATTAAAGGTATGTTTATCATGTTTTTAAATGTTGGCATGTAATCAGATAATTGGGGAAGATTGTGTCTTCTTATCATGAAGTGTAAATGAAAAGAAGACACAATCTGCAATTTGTTTGGAGAAGTTTAAGAATTGATACTTTCACCAAGTTCTACCAGCTATTTAAATTGAGTTAAAGGCAAAAACATACCACACAAAAAAACAAATTTAGGGCAAATTTCATACATTTATTTGCATAATTGATGAAATATGAAAACAATCAATTTTGGGAATATTTGACTATACAGTCTTGTAGTTTACATCCAGCTCTACATTCGTGCAATTTTCACGGCGATTACTCGGCTCGGTGGAAAAATGGCAGAGGTAAAAATGGCAAGGTAAAACTGGCAGAGGTAAAATGGCAAAGGTAAAAATGGCAGGTAAAAATGGCAAAGGTAATACTGGCAGAGGTAAAAATGGTAACACTTGAGTTGGTATTTCTTTTTTTTTCCTTAACCTTCTCATGTCAAATCGCTCTCCTAATGTTCAAATTTGAAGAACGCTTTGAATCCCATATATTGTACTTAATTCATTACAGGGGGAAATTTACACTGACATAAAGTTTATTAAAATGATATTGGTGAGGGTTTTAGGGAATCCATAAAAGATCTAAAAAGCTACTAAAATTAAACGTTAATGGGTACGTCATTTGCGAGCAGATTTCCCGATATGGTGTAATAAAAAAATATCAACGAAATGTCATTAAAAAAATAATAAAAATGGTACCTTAAGTATATTAACATACAAATAATTTCACATCCGCTCCTGAAAGATTTTTATTAGCAATTAGGAACCACTGATTAAAAAAATTGAAAAGTAGACATTTTGGTGCATAAAATACGGGGTAGTTACTAGTATGTGACGTCACAGATCAAAAACTCAAACTTCTAATAACTTTCTTGAATCTTTGATGGATTTTCTGCACACCTTCACCAATCACAGTAAACCATTTGTCAGGGTGAATTTCCCCTTCAAGACAGGTCGATATAAAATGGTACCTAAGAAACACCTATAAATTCAAATCCCTGATTCGCTACACATTTCAAAAATTCATGCGGTAACCGTTACCAAAGAAACTAGTTAAGCAACCTAATATCCACTTGGACTAGCTGCGATGAGGTATTACTGTGAAAAAATAGTTGCTATTATTATATCATTTACATTAAAATATATAGGTATCATATTAATATCTATTCAGATCCATTATGTTGAAATATGAAAAATTATTTTTTATTACAGAACATGTTATTTTTCTGTTATCTAACTAAGTTATGCAAATGATTCAAAGAAATCCCGAACTCATCTATGTCAGTGTGTTAATGGTAATGCACATTGGTGTTTACATTAAAATTTGTTTGGTATGTATGTGATAAAGTGCTTTTTCTACTATTTACAGACTGGCCAAGATATATCCGGATATATTCTTTCATCACTCACTAATTGGAATCATTTTGGCATGAAAATGTTTGAGTGTAATCACATCAATGATAAAGTATAGACCTAACATGATAAAAAAATCAAAATAATATCTCACAGGGTGCTACATAAGCACTTGCGCCATTGCCCGGCAAGTAAAAGTTAAGAGTGGGGCAAGTAAAAGTGAAGAGTAGGGCAAGTGTTTTGAAGTAAAGACCAAAACTACATGCCCGAATTGGGCAAGCAAAATATCTTACAGTAGAATGACCAAAATTAGGGTCGATGTTTTTGTCTTGCCCACCAGAGGTGAAGGCGAGACTTAGGGATCCAAATGTCGTCCGTCCGTCACAAATCTAATGACACATAACTCCACAACCGTAAGTCGCTTTTCAACCAAACTTGAATGGTAGATGGACTTGGGGGACCTGCATGTTATGCTGCAGTTGGAGGTCACATGGTAAGGTCAAAGGTCATTTTCAGGTCAACGTTAAAGTTTACATGCAAGACTCTTATGACACCTAACTCCGCAACCGTAGGTCGCTTTTCAACCAAACTTGGATGGTAGATGGACTTTGGGGACCTGCATGATATGCTGCAGTCGGAGGTCACATGGTAAGGTCAAAGGTCATTTTCAGGTCAACGTTAAAGTTTACATGCAAGACTCTCTTATGACACCTAACTCTGCAACCGTAAGTCACTTTTCAACCAAACTTGGATGGTAGATGGACTTGGGGGACCTGCATGTTATGCTGCAGTCGGAGGTCACATGATAAGGTCAAAGGTCATTTTCAGGTCAACATTAAAATTTACATGCAAGGCTCTTAAGGCAAGTGTTATTCCATCCCAGTCATATTACAATGAAGTTTCGAAACAATTCTGTTGCATGCCCTTGCGAATCACGATATTTCTGGTTATTTTCATACGTGGGCGAGACACAAAATCGCTTTTGCCTTGTTTATATGATATCTACCCTAATTTTGGTCATGGCAGGCAAGATAAAATCACTTTAGAAAAAGACCTGCAATAACAAGGTACATCAGGTCATGTCAAAAGCTCTAAAGAAAAGAAGTTCAGTGGTTTATAAAACTGCAATACTGTCTTTTGAAGAGGGAAAACCTTTTTTTTCAAGGATTTTTCGGACAAGTGAAACGGATTTTTGGGCAAGTATATTCCAACTATTTAAAATTTACTTGCCCAACTGGGCAAGTGCTTCTAAAAAGTTATGTAGCACCCTGTATCATCATTTCATAATATCATGTCATGATCTTTACCTCTGTCATTTTTGCCTCTGCCATCATTACCTCTCCCATTTTTACCTCTCCCATTTTTACCTCACTCATTTTTACCTCTGCCATTTTTACCTTTGCCATTATTACCTCTGCCATTTTTTACCTCTGCCATTTTTACCTGGTGCCGATTACACAATCAGCCCCCCAGTGTAACCTGGTTTGAAAAAACCCAGTTAAAATAGGGTTAAATCAAGTAGTGAAGTCTGATACGTGTTCATGTAAGTAACATATTCAAAGACTTACATGTATATTCTATAGTATATCTTTACGGTAGTGAAGGACTGTGAAAAGACAAAGAATATAAAAGAGCTTGCTTTTGCTCCGCTATATCTTCATCACACTAGTATTAAGTGACAAACTTCAAAGCCTGATTTAACACTACACCCTACCCTAAATCTAACATCAAATCCATATTACAACTCTAAGCCTACATGAACATCTTAAACAAAATAAAGCTTGGAGTGGTTGTCACAGGAGCAAACGTTGTCACCTATTTTCATGTTTGTCCTGTTACAATTTACAGGACAAATTTTGACTCGACATTAGTTTTAATATGTAGGGAAGACGAGGCAAATTGAGCCACCACCCCCAGGCCAATAATGAATGATTTGGACATTGTGGTGGTGCCATATATTGATGGCCCATTGCATAACCTCTAACCTCACCACATTGGTTTCAATGTTGAAACCAAAATAATTTTTCAGAGGGAAATGCATCCTTAAATATAATTTTTAAAAATTTTTTAAAAAATTGAAGCCATTGATATGCAGTCAGAAAGAACCATATTCACCAGACAGTTGTTTTACCTTTAGAGGATGTGAGTATTTGTAGCGAATTAGCAAGTGAAAAGGCTTTAAATGAGAAAATTGTCATGCTGGTTCTTTTCCCATACTTTTTGTAGACCTACATAGTTTTTGTGGCTCAACTTGCCCCAGAAGGTGGCTCAACTTACCCCAGGGGTGGGACAACTTTAGCCATTTGACCTCTTTTATTTTTTTTCAAAGGTGACAGTAACTTTCAGTGTGGAGGTAGGTATATACATATGTATATTTACAATATGTTATTTTTCTTATCTCTTTTCATATATGCAGGAAACCAATGGGACTTTCTTCGCCTAATCCTAGAACTGTCAATGGAACTTCTCAAACCAACCGGGAAATATTTCACTCAGGTAGAGTCCCTATGGATTTTTCTAATGAGAAAAATAAGTCAACTGAGAATGTGTATAAATATATGTCAGCCTATTAATACATTCATGTTCCCGAAGTCATGATGAAATCTGATTGTAAGTTATTCCTGACTTTGCAACAATTTAATCAATTTTGGGGTGCTAAATCAGCTGTAGTCGAAGTCCATTCTTTATAGATTTAAATCCATGTTATTAAAGAAGCATGAGAATTCATTTGTAAATTTGATGGGGGAAATGTAGGAAGTTTTGTGGACAAAGTAGACCCTTATAGGTCAAATCAGAGACAATTTGGGTATCTCATGTAGTAAAGAAAGGTTCACCTGTCCTACTGTGAAGATAACACAATACCTTCATGAAACAATGTTTCATAGTGCTATGTACACTGACTCCTATGTTTCTCTGCTTTCTTTGTTTCAGGGCAATGGCTTCAATAATAAGTCAGCATTGGCCATGTATGAGGAACAACTAACCAAACTGAAATACAAAGTTGGATTCAGCAAGGAAAATGTCTGTGTTCCATCCTACCTTGAAATGTATCCTTTATCATTCGGTGCTGCAAGAATTCAATTCAGGTATGGTGTTTGGAGTTAGTTTTGGTTTGGTGTTAGTGTTGAGAGCTTGAAAAGGCTATCGAACCGAGCTCTCTAACACCAAGCTGGGTTCATAATTACGATATCAATGAAGTAAACGATAGCTCATGGCATCATAGTCGCTCCTCTGTTGCTAATAATATAGATTTTATGTGAGAATGTCTGGATTACAAAAGTGAATCGGGGAGAAATTGTAGTAAAAGCTTAACTCACCTTCAAATATCCAAAAGATTAAATATTAATATCCGTTAAAATGTATAGGGCTCTTATAATTTGTACTTAAGTCACAACAGTAAGAACTAATTCTATATGAAAGTTTCATTCTGTTCCTCACCTGTTTATGAGCTTCAGATCACTAACACTACACTATCACAATTTTCCCAATCCCTGGGGGTTGGTGTTGGCGAAGGGCAAATTACACGTAGATCGTCACCACCAGCTGTGAAGTTTGGTACGGCAGATCACGTTCTACACTGGTGCTCAATACGAACTGCCAGAAATTTGTCATGTTTTCCGAGGTCAATCCCAACACCAGCATCATTTCAAGTATGGTGTTCTGGCTGGTTTGGTAATGTCACAAAGCCAGATTACTTCAAATGGTAACCAATTTACTATTGCTATTGTGTCATTTCTACTTGTAGCACTGTTACAGGTTTGAGCATAAGTATTCCACCAATGATTTAGAAATTTACATAGTAACATGTTCCATGTATCTGTATTGGCATAAATTTTACTACATTCCATTCCAAGTCACAGACCAATCGTTAAGGCTACTTCACACCTTACGATTGGTCTGCGACCCGATTTCAGAATAAAATGTAGTAGAAGTCGATGCTAATATTGAGACTTGGTATATCTTACTGTGTAATGTTCTAAATCATTGTACAAATACCTGTCTTCAAATCTGTGACTGTGCCATCATCCCTCTTAGCATAAAAGCGAATTTAATATCTAGTCGTAATGACGTCATAGCAGTCGTACGATTGCCTACGATTGGAAACTAATTTGGCCTTTACTCTAAAATATAGGCTTGTAATCTTTCAAAATTTTATATAAGTATTCTTTCAATTTTAACCTCAAATATAATATGTTCCATGTTCTTTTTCAGAAAATGAGCAAAATGTGATTTGTTCCAAAATCAGATCGCTAATAATAATAATAATAGTACATTTCTTAAATACACATAACACCTACAGGTCTCTATGCGCGAGTGACTAAATCAAACATTCTGAAAGAGGTGGGTTTTTAATTGAACTTTGAATTTCTCAAGCCGGGTAATATTTCTTAATGTCGATGGAAGAGAATTCCATTGTGCTGGTGCAGCTTTCTGGAAAGCCCGATCCCCATATGATTTGGTCTTGACAGTAATTTCAGAGAGAAGATTTTGTGAGCCAGAACGGAGACTACGCTTGGGTTTATGAATCTGGACAAGTTCTTGAAGATAAGCAGGGGCAATACCATGAATGCATTTGAATGTTAAAATGAGAAGTTTATATTTGATCCTTGATGGAATGGGTCGTACAGCGAACAGTCATAAGGTGTTCTGTGGCCTTTGGTTGATCCTAGACCATAGATCCTGTGACCTGCCACTAGGCCCGTTTTGAAAGTCCATTTTTGATGCACGTGTACACGGCGTGTTTTTTGGTCGTGTACACATTGTAAACACTGTGAGAGCGAGTTATGTTTTCATGTCGACACGGACCTTCATCAACATGTCATAAAAAGGGGTCTATATAGCCTAAGTCAAAGCTTACCTGAGAAGTTTGAAGTATCAATCCACAAAAATTGGTGCATATTAAAATTTTACTCAGCTAAGCAGCACATAACAGCGCATTACATTAATAAAGAATGCAAAAGAAAATCAGTGCAAGGCCCCATCTATGACTAAACATCCTGATAGAGTTTCAGGTCACATGACCAAGGTCAAAGGTCATTTAGGGTCAATGAACTTTGGCCATGTTGGGGCATTTGTAGAATTGCCATCATAAGTTTGAAAGTTTATGGATCTAGCTTAATATGAAACCTACACATTAGTGTAAAATGATACTAGATTAACAATGTGTGTCTTCGTCAGGTCAAGGGTCATTTAACAAAATGTCATTATAACTGAGGAAGTATATGGACCCAATTCATGAAACTTGGACATAAGAGTAATTAAGTATTACTGAACATCCAGCAAGTTTCTGGTCACATGGCCAAGGTCATTTAGGGTCAATGAAACAAGTATTTTAATGTTGTTTTTTGTGAATAGTTATTCAGTAGTTGTTTTTCAAAGTCATCACTGCTGCTATATTGAAACGCGTAATACAGGTGAGACTACCAGAGGCATTCCACTTGTTAGATTGGTATGGATGCCAACTCATACATGTAAATTCCATGTAGTGTATGTTGGTGTTATACGGGTATTTACACCATTCAGTATAATGAGAATTCACCCCCCCCCCCCCCATTCACTTCATCAAATTTGTTGATAAAGTTTAATATACACAACACAACTTCAAGCTCAATATCTTACCAAGAAAAGATTTCTGATGGCTGTACACACGGACCAGTTCGGTGAGAAGAGCGATGTCAATGAAAATGCAAAATGACCAGTGAAGACGACGATGCTACCAGGTAGAGAGTTATTATACTTTTTTTAACCATTGTTATTTCAGGTTTTTTCAGTTCATAGGGCTATCAAAGCCTCTAACTACCGTTCTCTGTAATGTTGCGGTTTTTTTTATGCTCAAGACATGTTATATTCTGCTACCTATTAGAGTCCTGCAGCTCTCGATTAAAAGTAGATTTTAGATTCCAGGTTGTAACTGCAATGAAATGGGAGAGGAAGGGAAACAAACAAAAGTGTGAGAAAAACTTGCATGTATGAAATATCAAAAGGATTATGCAAAACTGCAAATTAATCTAAAAGGGAGTGGGATTACATTGTACATTTAGTGATAAAAAGACTTAAAAATTTGGAAAGCTTGCAGACAAGCGAGGAAAGTTATCAGGGAAATAGAGTCCGTATTTGCATGAGAAATCTTCAGATTGAAAAGATTGCACCTTGACTTTTTACGAAAGTACTTTCTTTCTTGTGCTCAGATTGGGAGTTACACAAAAAAATTTAAGTCATGTCAGACCCATGATTGCTAAAAAATCATGATTTCATGTGCAAATCAAAAGAATCCTCTAATCAAAGTTCATGAATATATCATTTTTTTACTTGCAGTATGATTAAAATGAATTCATTTCATGAGTTTCTTTAATAATATGTCACAGATGATGTCCATTTGATTAAAAGCAAAAACTAACAGAGTAATTAAGTATTAAATCATATGTTGTACTTGTTTCATTTCAATTTTTCTCAAATTAGAGAAGCACCAAATTTCATAACTATGAACATATTACATGTGCCCTTGTAACTTTCTTAAATGTTTGCATTGTAAAGTAGGCCCATCTATTAACACAGAAACATGCTATTTTGTAATTTGTAAGCCAGTCAAACATAAACCTTTATCCAAGCATTCTACAACAACAATTTAAGCGTTACACCTGTTATAACAGATTAAATCATTCTTTTTATGCATGGTGTGCACAAATTTTTAACGCTTTATCCATTTACATGTAACATAAAATTGAAGACTGAATAATAACTTACCTTACAGAATGAAGAAATTACAGGTTTATAAAATGATAAAGACATGTTCCATAGCTAGTATTCCCCTTTCCATCACATTAAAGTGAGATTTCCCCCAGCTTGTTGAGCACGATTCTTTTCCTTGAAAGAATGATTAGAGATTTGGAATTGTGTTCAATTTTTTTAATTGCTTGGGTGTGATATTTCATATGTCATGGACTTTAGCACAATGGGAATGAGTGTTTGCAAAAGACTTTGCCCCCTTGTTTGATTATCATATGTTTAATCAATGGAGTAAACATGAAATGGAAAGCACCTTGCTTGTAATAGGAATACTGTAGAGAAGATATGAATCCAGGTTGGTGTTTCATAAAGCTGTTCGTAAGTTAAGAGTGACTTTAAGAACGACTGGTGATCCTTTCTTGTAGTACACTGTATATTCATTGGTGACGGTTTAGCGCGTAAGAAATGATCACCAGTCGTTCTTAAAGTCGCTCTTAACTTACGAACAGCTTTATGAAACGGGCCCCTGGCTGCCATTATATTCAGTATACATTCCTTCACATTCCATTTTAATATCAGGTGATAATCAAATAATAAAAATGCATGTAAGTACTTACTTTAATTTATTACATTGTGTTCTTTTATGTTGGACTCTAATCTTGGACTATTTTATCAGTTCCATCATTGATGGTGCTAGGAATTATTGGCATTTTGCTCAGAACACTGACCAAGAACCAATCAGAATAGCTCTTTTATATTTCATATATATTGAGTGTCCCAAGTGCATAATACTGTAACTTCTTTCCTGCTCCCTTTCAAACTATCATAATTTCCTGATGAACTCTTTCCTTTTTCATAATTTCTTTCATAATTTCCTGATGAACTCTTTCCTCATCTTTTTCATCTTCCAGGAGGAAGAGGAGTGGTGATAAGGGAGAGGTGGAGACCCCTGTTGACCTTGTGGTCCGCCGTATGACCCAGGAAAGGATCGAAGAACTAAGGCATCAGATCTCGGACGATCGTAGGAAGTTCAAGCAGCTTCAAGAAGAGATTCACAACATACAGAGCGGTCAGTTGGATGACCAGCTACCAAAGATATGGGCGGAAATACATGAGTAAGTACTGATGTGGTCAGAACTAGGAATGGAATTGAGGCCGGACAAGAGGATTTTCGCTTGCGCGATATCAGATTCTGCAGTCTTTGGAGAAACGTTTTTCATGCATCCTTTTGGGTTTGAACTCCTGTCCTTACTTAGCTCCATTCCTGGTCAGGACCGTCAAGATAGGCCATTGTATATGTTGCAAGTAGCACAATATGTACTATTCATTGTGGCTGATCAAACCTCATCTCTTATTCAGCAAATTGTACTGAGGAGTGTTAGAACCTTGTTTCTCATCAGGCTTGGTTAGATATGGCATGCCAAATCCTCAGCTACTCTTTTATGTACATGTATAGTCAGTAGGTTAGTGGGTCAGTGGTTAATCAAGGATCACTGAATATCCTGTGTAAGTTTCAGGTCACATGATGAAGTTCAAAGGTCATGTAAGGTCAATGAACTTTGGCCACATTGGGGATATTTGTTGAATTACCATCCTATCTCTGTAAAGTGTATTGGTCTAGTTCATAAAACTTGGAAATAAGAGTAACCAAGTATCACTGAACATCTTGTGCGAGTTATAGTAGTTTTCAAAGTCAGCACTGCTGCTATGTTGAATCGCGTGATGCAGGTGAGATGGCCAGAGGCATTTCACTTGTTGGAGACTAAATTACACTAAATTACTATTTTGGCTATTGACAGAGAACCTTACCTGGCAACTTTTTGATGGTTTTGGGGGGTGGTAGGTCACATATGCAAACAGGGAATCAATGACACGTTTTACAGAACTTTGTCAACTTTCCTTGACAGACATTTCTCTTTCAGGTGGGTATTCTACGAAATCTGGAAGCAAACCGATAGCTGAAACCCGGATCACAAGGATAAATAACAAGCTCATTCTTACTACATGTTCAATCTTTATTTATAATGCCAATAATAATTGCAACCTTGGATTTATGTGTGTGTATATGGAAGTGGTGTCGGGTATTGTCGGCTTGTTGCCTCAATGGATTTTATTGGGATTCTGAAATGGATTTTAAATTGATATGGGATATGTTTCCCCCATTGCTGAGAATACATGAATATAGTCTGCAGGCACAGACCCGAGTGGTTGCAATTTGCATAGTGCAACGTCTGAAGTAGTAGACTAGATTCACTTGTATACTGTGGCTGCTTCTTTATTTGACACAGAGGGTTTGGAGTGTCTAGTCTCCACACCTAGACTTGGTTTAATTTGTTCAAGTGTCAAATTTGAGTCTGTGCTTCCAGAATAGCATGAATGCTTGTTTTTTTTGTAAATTGAAATTGAAATGGTTTATTCAGAAAACTTCATCGCAGCCAAAGGCTGAATTGCGAAATTCTGTACAAGGTAAAATACAAAATATATACAATAACAATTGCAATAACAAAATGGCATGTAAAAGTAATAAATAAATGTTATATGTTGAAAATAAAGAAAGGAGAAGAGAACAACAATTTTATACATGGGATAACAGTAATTTTTGGGTAGTTGTAACCACAGTATGTGTAAAATGAATTTTGTTGTATGAGGGGATGTTATTTTAAAATCATGAAATAGGTTTATCCAATATTTATACAGGCTTTTACTCATATCGTTAACTACATTTGGGACAAGTATATGATCACAGTTTGGAGACTCTGGACCTGTGTATAAGAGTTTTCAGGAAAACCAATGATGAATGCATGTCTTAGTCAGTTATCATGGCCCCGTCATACAAGGAGTTGCGATTGATCCAATCAAGTGCAACTACGGAAAGCCAGCAAAGTCAACATATAAAATGCATGTTTGTTTAAAAGAAATTCTAGGTATGAATGTATATCCATAAATTCATTGATTTCTTGATAATTTGGTGTGTTCTACTTTGTTTACAAAGGAGATTTTACAAATTTATTGTAGAAAAAATTATGGCACTGATGGATTCTAAAGAGTTACGATTGATTGAATCAATCGTAACAATTTGTCAGCCGGGGCCCAGGTGTGTTTGCTCAGTCAATAGAGGGCCCATCTCACAACTAGGAGGTCGGGATTCAAGCCCCCGTTGGCAAAATCAGGGGAGCATTTCATGAAAGGACTTGTTGGACGTTTTATCCGACAAGTCCCACATGACGAAAAACTTCCATTTGAGAACACTATACCCCAGTTCCCCTTCTCATCAATTCTCTTCTCCAGCCGTAACTGCCTCAAGAAAGCAATTTAAGTATCAAAACACCTGTTTCTTGATGTTGGTCCGAAGATAAAACAACAGCCCGGCATATACAGTCACAGCAGGGGGCCACACACGATGGGATGCATGCGCAGCGCTGAGTGCGGTCCCTGTAAGCATACCGTCATTTTTATTCGCTTACTTTCCTTATTCCGAGGTCGATTTTCTTCGTTCGAAATTGAAAATGGACTAACATTGGGTTACTGAATACAATATGCCTTTGAAAATGTGATTAAAATATGGAATACAATAATTTCATTCCGAAGGTCCTACTACAGGCAGAGAAGTCTTACGTAATAGCGCAGCTGTTGTTTATCTTTTCGTCCTTTGCTCAACGCTCATATACTGGCCTGTGGGGGTGAAATTGAGACAGCGGGGATTACCCCTGGATTACTTGGCCAAGCGCGGTTGATAAGGGCTTGGAAATGATTTTTAGGAGATCCAAACGGAAAATGGGGTACAACACCGCAGTTCGCAATCCGAACTGCGGTATTGTTTCAAAGGGAAGTTTGACGTAATGTTTTATACGACAGTTAACATAGGAACAGTGCCTCTCAGCCAATCAGCATCAAGGAAAGATGTCAGATCTGACAACTTGTACAGACAAACATGTTGATGAAACTAACAGATGGGAGTTGCTGCTACTTTGTTTGGCATTCAACCATTTGAGGGTTAGAACAACGTCGATCTGGGATCTGGTACTGCATAATGGGTGCCAGCCAACGATCAATAATGCAAATAGAATCTTCGAAGTATATCCATTTTAGATTTCTATTTCAAATCATATAATAAGGATTTTCATTTCATCATTTGTTTGAGCCGAAAGACTTAAAAAATCCTACACATGTACGAGTAATGTCATCTATATGAAGACAGTGTTCAGGTACATGTAACCTGAGACGAATCCTTAAATCGGTGTATTCTATGGGCCATACAGTGGGGGATACCCCTCAAATGGGAAGGGGCATTCCCCTACCACCCTCCAACACACACACACACACATATCTTACAAAATCACAGTGCATGTTATTTTCTCCATTATCTTTATATACTATTTTTCTATGACACTATAATGTAATTAGACAACTTTCATTCTGAGTAAAAATTGCATTAAAAAGAATTCCAGGAAAGTAGAAAACTTTGATGAAATGAATTAAAAGAAAAAATTCAAAAGAAATTTGTTCACCCCTTGTACAGTACTGCATACATGTATTAAGATTACAGTATTAGAAGCATTATATCTGTAAGCCAGCTTTATTTATGTATGCCAATGGACTAACTAATGAAAAGTATAATAATCAGTGTTGCTACTAAGTAATTTTGATCTATTTTTGTCAAAGACAATGCAAGTATTTTTGAAATTATTAATCATTTTAAAAAACAGTACAAGTACATGTAAATGCATGTTGTCTTGAATAGTGTATGAAAGTAATTGTGTAAGTGATGATGCTCTTCGAAATGTGAGGTATGGTAATTCATTCCTTTTAATCCTAAACGGAATCATGGCCCCCTCTCCCCAACGCTTCACGCGATATTTCCAAAACGCAAAAAGAGAGCCCTGCAAAATTTTGAAGTCTTGTGCAACTTTTGAGACCAAATTCGCTTTTTACGAGACAATGTCATGCCAAAAATGGCTCTTTCATACTTTGTGTACAAAGTCGATGGGATATGATATTCGTTAAAGGATTATTATTTTTCATTCTAATTGGTATACTTAATTAATTTAGGGCTTAATTTAGTTTTAAAATGGGCTGTTATAATTTTCATTGAAAAAATGAAGAAAAACAAAGATGAAAAAGCAGAGAAATACACAAGGAAAAAATTGGCTTTCGCAGTTTTCTTTCTGGAAACCTTTGAATTAGATTACAAAGATGACATCTGGAAAGAAAATTTGAAGTGAAATCGGGTGTTAAATATGCAAATAATGTTTTTCATGAATAAATTTGCATATTCATGATAAATGAAAAATATTCATTTTGATTTTTTTTTAATACTGGCTTTGGCTTGTAGGTTACGTGGTGAAGAATGTGCTCACCAAATTTCGGCGCAATCGCATGAACAGCAGCCGAGATCAGAAGGGGGGTCATCATGCCCCCCCCCCCCCCCCCCCGGTCCTCAAGAGATCTCAAATAGCCCAGTCCTTTCAGGTTTAAAGTGGCAGGTGCTGATGTTGGCAATGAGTATGTAAGTTTTCATTTGATGTTTTGTGTGTTTGATTTTCCCTCTCTCTTTTGCATGTTTAATGATTTTTTTTAGGCAAGTTTATAATGGGGTACATGAAGTCACTAATGTTCTTGTATATTATACAATGCATGCAATTTACGTTGATTTATTTTCAACTTATGCATAAATTGGGGAAGACTTTGTCTAAATTTGATAAGTTTCAGACATTCCTACATGTATGTAGTTGAAGAACAGTTTATGAAGATGAGTTTGGCATTTTCATCGTAAGCGATATTTGAGAAATCTTGAATTAGCTACAGCAGTTGTTGTGTAGCGGGATGAAAAATTTATGGATAGTTACTAATGTTTTTATAACGATACACAGGGTTTTCTGTAGAGTAGAGGATATTTCATTTGGAAAATAAATCTGTGATCAATTTTGAATAAAATTTTTTATATTCTAATGAAGTTGGTTTGATTTGTTTATTTGAATGTATCGGTATTTACACTGTATGTTCATGATATACCGTATGGGTTATTTTCATTTTCTGTTCGTGTTGGGGCACGTTTTGAGCTGAGCTGACTGATATGTAACAGTGTTTCCCTCCCCCCCCCCCCATTTTTCTGCCAGAAAAACTACAGTACTTTGAAAAGTATCGCTTCACAACTTGGTCTCCTAAATAAGAAAAAATATGAAAAGCATGTATGTAAGCCTGAGAAATTGTTCACTCTTGGGTCAGAATGAGTTGTCAAAGTGTGGATATCGGTTTACCAAAGTTCAATTTTTCAGTCATAAATAATACACATTGACTAATAAGATGGTTTTCCCTTCTTGATTTCCTTCTTGATGTCAATATGAATTAAATAAAAGCAGACAAATTCTAGAAACTTCTTAAATAAGTTTTGGTTTAAAAAAATAATTTACCAAAAAATATTAAACAGACTTGCAAACTTTTGATATCTTGATTTTGATGTGATGTTATATCAATCAGCTCCCCACATGCGCCATGTTTCCAAGAAACTTCAAAAGAATTTCCCAAATATCCTATCAACATGAATCATATTTTTTTTTTCTATTTTTTTTTTCTTTTTAATCAGAACAAAATTTCCTTCAGGGTTGACTTGCCCTTTAAATGTCAAGTCCACCTCAGAAAAATGTTGATTTGAACCGATAGAGAAAAATTAGACAAGCACAATGCTGAAGATTTCATCAAAATCGGATGTAAAATAAGAAAGTTATGACATTTCAAAGTTTCGCTTATTTTTAACAAAATAGTTATATGAACGAGCCAGTTACATCCAAATGAGAGAGTCGATGATGTCACTCACTATTTCTTTTGTTTTTTATTGTTTGAATTATACAATATTTCAATTTTTACGAATTTGACGATTAGGACCTCCTTGCCTGAAGCACAAAATGTTAGAATAATGAAATTCCACATGTTCAGGGAGGAATGAAACTTCATTTCACATGACAATGACAAGAAAATCAAAATATTTCATATTTCAAACAATAAAAAACAAAAGAAATAGTGAGTGAATGACATCATCGAATCTCTCATTTGGATGTACATGTAGCTGGCTCGTTCATATAACTGTTTTTGTGAAATGAAGCAAAATTTTGAATTGTCATAACTTTCTTATTTTACATCCGATTTTGATGAAATTTTCAGTGTTATGCTTGTTGAATTTTTCTCTTTTTATTCAAATCAAGTTTTTGTTGGGGTGGACTTGCCCTTTAATATTGAGATGTAGGATGCACATGGTTGGGGCATGGGTGTCAAATTGAATTACACCGAGTATAATGTAGGTACAGCAGCTGCTGTGATAGGCAATTAAGCCTAAATAAGGTCTGCCAAGGCAGTACAGAAGGAGACATCCATACCTAAACCACAACTTTAAACCCAAGTTTAAGTTAAACCCGACTTCAGAATACGGGCCGGTGTATATCATGCATTTCACTCTAGTAGAAAAATGGGTCCTATAGTCCTACAGGAGGCTACTATAGACAAGTTCTTTATACACACAATATGCCTCCATGGGAAGCAGTTATAGTGGTCACTATAGGCAGGTGGCTGCTATAGACAGGTTCTTATACACATTATCTGCCTCCATGGGAATCAGTTTTAGTGGTCACTATAGGCAGGTGGCTGCTATAGACAGGTTCTTATACACACAATCTGCCTCCATGGGAATCTGTTTAGTGGTCACTATAGACAGGTAGCTGCTATAGACAAGTCCTTACACAATCTGCCTCCATGGGAATCAGTTTTAGTGGTTACTATAGACAGGTGGCTGCTATAGTCAAGTTCTTACACACAATCTGCCTCCATGGGAATCTGTTTAGTGGTCACTATAGACAGGTGGCTGCTATAGACAAGTTCTTACACACAATCTGCCTCCATGGGAATCTGTTTAGTGGTCACTATAGACAGGTGGCTGCTATAGACAAGTTCTTACACAATCTGCCTCCATGGGACTCAGTTTTAGTGGTTACTATAGACAGGTGGCTGCTATAGACAGGTTCTTATACACATAATTTGCCTCCATGGGAATCAGTTTTAGTGGTCACTATAGGCAGGTGGCTGCTATAGACAAGTTCTTACACAATCTGCCTCCATGGGAATCAGTTTAGTGGTCACTATAGGCAGGTGGCTGCTATACAAGTTCTTATACACATAATCTGCCTCCATGGGAATCAGCTTTAGTGGTCACTATAGACAGGTGGCTGCTATAGACAGGTTCTTATACACATAATTTGCCTCCATGGGAATCAGTTTTAGTGGTCACTATAGGCAGGTGGCTGCTATAGACAAGTTCTTACACAATCTGCCTCCATGGGAATCTGTTTAGTGGTCACTATAGACAGGTAGCTGCTATAGACAAGTTCTTACACACAATCTGCCTCCATGGGAATCTGTTTAGTGGTCACTATAGACAGGTGGCTGCTATAGACAAGTTCTTACACAATCTGCCTCCATGGGAATCAGTTTTAGTGGTCACTATAGACAGGTGGCTGCTATAGACAGGTTCTTATACACATAATTTGCCTCCATGGGAATCAGTTTTAGTGGTCACTATAGACAGGTGGCTGCTATAGAAAAGTTCTTACACATAATCTGCCTTCATGGGAAGCAGTTGTAGTGGTCACTATAGACAGGTGGCTGCTATAGAAAAGTTCTTACACATAATTTGCCTTCATGGGAAGCAGTTTTAGTGGTCACTATAGACAGGTGGCTGCTATAGACAAGTTCTTACACACAATCTGCCTCCATGGGAATCTGTTTAGTGGTCATTATAGGCAGGTAGCTGCTATAGACAGGTCCTTACACAATCTGCCTCCATGGGAATCGGTTATACAAAGGTTTGACTGTGCATGGTGTGATTATGGTAATGTTTATGCTGAGAAGGGCAATATTAGGAAAATACTTGTATCTGTTAGGGTGTGTTTATGCTTCCATTGCGAGGACAAAATCAGCGATTTCAAACGTCGATTCAAAACGCCGATCGTAAACGTGGTTCTGGGAGTGCTGTTTATGCTTAACTTTTAGGAGCAAATCATGATCTCCAGCTGGCTTCGCATCGTAAAGCGAGGTCAAATTGGGCGCGCCTTTTTTCGAAATTTTTTTTTTTCCGATTGTTGTCTTGTTTTTACGTAGAGAAAACAAGGAGCAATACGACTGTATTTGCCCGCGGATTTTCATCTCACCGGAAGCATGTACCAAATGACGTCATTTAAACACGTTTACGATCGTGGTTCTGTTTATACTTCCCCAGAAAGCCTGATTCTGGTCAAACGATGTTTACAAACGCACCTTTTTGTGAGTTTACGATCGGCGTTTTGAAACAGCGTTTAAATGAAAGTAAGCATGGACGCAACCGTGTTTTGGACTAATCACGTTTGGAAACGCTGATTCTGGCCTGAAAAGTGGAAGCATAAACACGGCCTAAGACAGTGCAAAAAGCCTTGATGGTGCATGATGAGAATATATAGCAAACATAGTGGTAGTGCATGATACTTTTAACTTTCTTAAATGCCATTCAGTAATATCCCAAAGGAATCCAAACCACAAGGAGAGCTTCAATCTTATCAGAAAGAGTGAAATAAAGGGAGCAATTTAAGCAAATTTTATCAAAATTGGTTTTAGAATAAGAGATTTGAAAAGATGCCGACATACGTTTGGACAGAAGCCAATAAAATGATCACCCAAGGGTTTGTATTTATTGATAAATATATATATATGCCAAATCATGGCTTAGTAAGCCAATGTGTAATTGCTGAGAAATAATAAGCAAAATAAACATTGCCTCCACCATGTGTCTGGTATTTTTCCATGCAGTGTTCATACACTGACCCACATGTGCTTTTCTGTGTAATAGTGACCTCAAAGGTCAAGTCTACCCAGAAAAATTTTCATTTAAATAAAAAGAGAAGTTTAATAAAAACGAGAACGCTGAAAATTTTATCAAAATCGATGTATAAAATGAAAGTTTAGAATTAAAAGTTTCGCTTATTTTTCACAAAACAGTGAAATGCAAATGAGGCAGTCGATGATGTCCCTCAATATTTCTTTTGTTTTTTATTGTTTGAATTACACAATATTTCAATTTTTACAGATTTGACAATGAGAACCAGCTTGACTGAAGCATATGTGAAAATAATTGTAATACCCCATGTTCATGGGGGAAGAAACCTTGTTTCATCTTCCAATGAGGAGAAAATCCCAGGGAGGGGGCAGTCAAATATATCATTGTACATATGCGTGACCCCAAAAAAACGTGTTTACTACTGAGGGGTGGTTTTTAGTTTTGTAAGCGGGCCGCGCCTGCACTCGTAATCATAAAGGGTATCAAAAACACGGATTAAAAAAAAGGGGGGTAGTTTTGAAAGAATGGTCAATTGCAGGGTCAAAGGTATTTAGGGTAATTTTTCCAAAGTTTTTTTAAGACTAGCCAAAGGTATTTCGGGTATGTTTTTTTTAGATTTTCCTCATCTTTCAAATTGCATCTTGCCTCCTGAGCACAACATATGTCATGGGGACATATAATTCACACCACATATGTCAAGGTCAGGAGGAGATAATGTGAAATATGTAAAATAATGGGGGAAATCTGAAAATTTGTGTACAAAACAAATGGAGAGTTGTCCACGAAATCAGCCATTTTGAAGCACGTTTGCCAATTTGAGGATCACCATAGAAAGTACAACAAGAGTTTTCAAACTCCCATAACTTGCTTATTTCATAACCGATTTTGATGAAACTTTTTTTAAATTGTTCCTCTCATTTTACTCTTTCCAATAACATTGCTTCTCTTCTTGGGTTTTGGTTTCCTTTAACCTTGATATGAAAGACTTTCTCATGAAATAATCGTTTGCTGCAACTTCATTCTTTAACTTTATCTGAGTTAATTTTTTATAACTCTATGTCAGGCAAGGTTAGGATCAATGCTCCATAATGTAATGAATTATGGACTAGTACCATGACTCATTGGTCTTCGATCACTAATTAGAGCATAATCCACATACAGCAGCAGGCATGCATTACCGAAGAATGTCATTCATCAATGATCTGCTAGTCTATATGCAAGGCTCTGTCTTTACATCACACCAAAAGGCTACATTTTGGGGTTTATTTTCAATTCATCCAATTGCTAACTCGTCTACTATCATTTGGTCTACCATCAGTTCGTCCACTCACCACATGATCTACTTTCATTTAGTCTAATCATGCCATTCCGTTTACTAAAAAGTTGGGTCAATAGCCATTTAGTCTGATTAAAATAAAAGTGTTAATTGTGTTAATTGTAAAAAATGAATGAAAAGAAAATGGGTATTAGACCAACTGGTTATTAAACAAAATGGTAAAAGACAAAATAGTGATTAGACGAAGTGATTGGACAAAATGGTTGTAAGACGAAATGTTGATGAATGGAATATGGCATTAGACTAGATGAAGGTAGACCATGTGGTGAGTGGACAAATTGGCAATTTACTCATTTTTGATACAAATCAAGGTCTGTATTCTGAACTCTGGTTGAATTTTAGCTCTAAAGTTGTGGTTGAGGTATATCCCTCACATTTCAAGTTCAATTCATCAGCTTGTTTGACTGTCAAATCATTCATAATAGTCAGAAATTAGAAACTGAAATTTTTTTCACCATTAATGCATGAGGAATAGCAAGGTAAACAAACTTCTGACATTTTTCAGCTTCCCATGTTTTTAGCACAGAATTGGACCATACCGTACAGTCCGATATTTACTTGTACATGTACCGTATGTAAACTTCACTATACAGACCTTGGCCCCGTAACACACAGATTAGCAATTAATCACTAAAATGAAACAGCCTATCAAGATCATCGTTGCATGCGCATTTTGATTAGACTGACGAGGAACCAATCAAAATTGTTCTTTCAAATTAGCGATTAATCGCTAACCTTTTTGTTACGGGGCCCTGGGCTCCTTAACATAAAGGTTTGCGATGAATTACAAATGTGCATGCAACAATGATCTTGATTGGTCATTGGTATTTAGCTATTGAGTGTGCAAACCTTTCTGCTATATATTTTGTATGTACATGTAAATAGGGGATCACTGTTTAGCAAGCCATATACCGTAGGCTTTTGTTGTGATTCCCATAGACATTTTATTGTATATATATCTGCTTTGCATTTTATGAATTAATAAATTGAATTGAATTGATTGCCGTAATCCAAGAGAAGGAAAGTGAGGACTGGTCCCTGAAAAACAAAGCTCATTGATTCATCCCTAATTGAGTTACCAATCAAAATCATTGTTGCAGACTTGCAGGAGCCTTTTGCTCCGCAGACTCTAAAGAACCAATCAGAAATGTTTTTTGAAATCATTGATTGATCACTACTCGTTGTGTATTACGGGGCCAAGATTTCTATATATTTCTCTGTCACTATAGCACCTCAGTCACTTCCCAGCCAGGGAAGTACCCAAAGTCATAGAGCCTTGTCAAAAGGCTAACACTGATATATTTGCACACTTCATGTACATGTAAAATTATAATCAGTAGAACATGATCCGACAAAATGTCAAATAGCAGTGCCAAACGACATCCAAATAAAACCGATCCTTCCGTTGGAAAGATGATCCATGGATGACTAGCACTGACAATGTGGCACGCCAATTTATACTACAATGTACATGTAGGCCTATAGTGACTGTGGGCCTGTTCTTTATTCACTGTGCATGTACATGTACCTAAGTCTTATAGTATCCCTAAATTAGACCCCAAAGTAGCCACTCTGGAATAAAATTATTGGAAATGGTTTTTTGACTGATTTGAGTAGGTATGGGTGTCAACATTTACCAAAAAAAAGTTAGGATGAATACGGGTTGGGGAAAGTGCTTTTTTTCAAGGTCAAAGGTCAATGACCTTTTCATATATACTGTATAATGGTATCTCTGAGATGGAAAGGTGCAGGTTGGTGATAATGGTGTCAAAATGCACAAATTCTTACCAGAATATCAAATAAAATAAAATTAAGTACCCAGAATGCACATTCACCGATAAAATTCAAGGTCAAAGCCTTTCAAAGGTCAATGACCCTTTTTACATTATATACCATACTGCATAATGGTATCTCTGAGATGATAAGGTACAGGCTGGCGATCATGGTGTCAAAATGTACAGATTCTTACAAGAAGATAAAATAGAATGAATTCAAGTACTTAGAATTGACATTCACCAATGAAATTTAAGGTCAAAGGTTTTAAAAGGTCAATGACCTTTTTACATTATATATACCATACTGTATAATGGTATCTCTGGGATGAAAAGGCACAGGTTGGTGATCATGGTGTCAAAATGCACAGATTCTGACCAGAAGACCAAATGAAATAAAATTAAGTACCTAGAATACACATTCACCCTTAAAATTTAAGGCCAAAGGTCAATGACCTTTTATACATTATATACCATATTATATAATGGTATCTCTAAGATGAACGGCGAAGGTTGGTGTTCTTGGTGTCAAAATACACAGATTCTTACAGGAAGATTAAATAAAATAAAATTAAGCATCAAGAACTTACATTCACCTTTAAAATTCAAGGACAAAGGTCAATGTCCTTTTTAACATAAGATAATGATAATGGTATCTCTGAGATAAAACATCACAGGTTCGTAATCTTGGTGCCAACATGCAAAGATTTGTACCAGTAGATAAAACAACACCAAAGTCAGTATACAGAATATTATTTCATCCTTGAATTCCAAGTTCAGATGAAATAATATACATGTATATACATATATATATATATATATACAAACATATATGTGTGTGTGTATAATCTGTATGAAATAAAAAATAACAAAACATTTATCCTATGTGTTCATATTTGTGATAATGTAAATAAAGATGGCTAATTTGTAATGAAAACATGGAGGTTTCATAATTTCAGTCTGAAGTAAGGTCATGGAGAATGTATTTAGGGTTCAGAGGTCAATAACTCTTTCCAAAATATCAGTGGAAATTGTTTTAAAAAGGTGATAACCAAATAACACTTCTTCATATACTGCGATGCATTTCCAAAAGCAATGAAAAAATGAAATGGATTATACAATTTGAAATTTGATGCATCATAATATCTAAATCAAGGTTGTCGTGTCTTTTTCTCTCCAGCGATAGTCCATTCATCTCATTAGCTTAATCTTCTGAAAATGATAGGATAGGTCTAAATCTCATGTCACAGCTTGCATCATCTTAGAGCATTTCCAAACAGCAGAGGGATGACGATGAAGATGAAATGAAGGCCATCATTAGAGCTGCAGCTTTTGTCATAGTAAATGGCATGTATCTCAACTTTAACAAAGATGAATTCCTGTATTATTATTAATTACCTCTCATTGCGAGCTGCCAGAATCTCTTGAGATGCTAATGCTGCATGACAAAACTTCATATCTGCTCTCTAGCTGCCGTAGGTCACCCATGATGCTATTTCTACTAGGTATCAGTTTGTACAAGGATCATGTATTTGGTCCCGAACAACTGATTGTTATCATGCATAGTAATGAAATTCAAAAGGAGATAATAGCTTACAAGTACACATCCATTGACCTAACAACACTCCTACAGCACCCCTTCCAGTTCTTGAGGATCAAGCTGTGCAACATATCAGTAATAATATAGATCCTGGTATGTTATCCCTTGACAGAACATTAGGCTTTCATTGAATGGGCCAGATCAAAGTCCTGAAAATGTCAGGTTTCCAAGAGTTTGATTACTCTTTGCTGAAGTTGAGACACTTAACTTCATTTACTATGACCATAGAGCTATTGTAATAGCTCCGTGCTATAACAAAACCTGCCGCTCTAATGATTGCATTATTTAAATTCTCCATCATTGTCCCTGGCTATATGAAAATGTTCTTGGATGATGCCTATCTTTTCCATTTACAGATTAAGTTATAGTATATAGTATTGATTGTAGCATTTGAGGTTAGTGAAATATTGCTACAGAGAAATTAGTATCTTGATTTAGATTTATAAAATGCATATCTAAATGCTGCTACTTTAGACAACTTCACCATTTCAAATTATTTAATACATGATTTTTTTTACACTTTTGGCAATGCATTACTACAGTATATATTAAAGAGTGCTTTTGTATTTCAATTCCACCTCTAACTTGTATTTTGATATCATCATTGGTCCAGGAATCAACTATTGAATTTCTGTTCATTTTCCACGCAGGTGAGTCTTTTTCCCATCAAAATCACTATATACCTACATGCCACAATCAAGTTATCGACATATTTACTTAAATTTCCAGCAGTTTTTGACATAGTTCATTGACCTCTAACCCCTAAATATATTTTTCATGGCCATTATTTATCCTTATTTCAAAGTGAAATTATTAAACATCCAAGTTTTCATTACAAATAGCCACCTTTCTTTCTATTATTCACAAAAAATTTGAATATAATGGATTAATTTCTTTTGGGGAATGATCATAAATGGATATATCAATATTTATTAACTTTTGACCTTTGACATTGGATATCAAAGGTGAAGGATAATTCTTTAATATTATTTTGTGCCTTTTTATCTTCTTGCAAAAATTGCTTTTTGACACCAAAATCACCAACATGCAGCGTTTTATCTCAGAGATACCATTATACGATATATAACCTATGTTGAAAGGTCATTGACCTTTGACCTTGAACTTTATGGATTAATATGAATTCTGGGTACTCAATTTCATTTTATTTGATCTTCCTGTAAGAAACTCTGCATTTTGACACCAAGATCACTAACCTGCGCCTTTTCATCTCAGAGATACCATTATACCGTATATGGTATATAATGTAAAAAAGGTCATTGACCTTTGAAAGGATTTGACCTTGAATTTCACTGGCGAATGAGCATTGTATGTACTTGATTTTATTTCATTTGATCTTCTTGTAAAAATCCGTGCATTTTGACACCAAGATCATCAACCTGCGCCTTTTCATCTCAGAGATACCATTATATCGTATATGGTATATAATGTAAAAAAGGTCAATGACCTTTGAAAGGCTTTGACCTTGAAATTTTTCGTTTAATGTGCATTCTGGGTACCTAATTTCATTTTATTTGATATTGTGGTAAGAATTTGTGCATTTTGACACCATTATCACCAACCTGCGCCTTTCCATCTCAGAGATACCATTATACAGTATATATGAAAAGGTCATTGACCTTTGACCTTGAAAAAAAGCACTTTCCCCAACCCGTATTCCTCCTAACTTTTTTTGGTAAATGTTGACACCCATACCTACTCAAATCAGTCAAAAAACCATTTCCAATAATTTTATTCCAGATGGTTACTAATTACAGGATACTATTAAGCAATATGCAATATACAAATGGCAGGGAATAATTTTGCTTTACAAATTTGAATAGCATTTTTAGTCACTGAGAAAAGCACTCAACTATTAAGTAATGTACAGTCCTATGTAAAAATATGATACAAAAGACTATGCATAGCAGTCTTTCAAAAATGTGGAGCAAATTGCATTGCGATACCAGGAAAATTATACCCTGAATGGGAGAGAACATGAAGTATTCCTGTCAAAGTAATGATTTGCAATAATAAAATGGTAATAACCGAAATGATATCAACACAAAAATAAAACATTTCTATATGTACGCGTCAATTCATGTTTTTACATTTTACAGTGCAGTCATCTTACATTTCAGAATAGGTCATACTCTCCCCCCCCCACACTGTACCTGTACAATCGCGCACCCCCCCCCCCATTTATGATAACTTGAAGGAAAAGATTTAAGAGGGGGGAGGGTTATCATACCAATGCTGCTGCATACAGTGTAATTGCTGTGGTGTACAGCATGTACCCCCCCTCTTAAAGGGAAATCCAGCCTTGGCCATAAAAAGTTATGTTGGGAAAGAGAAAAATGAATTAAACAGAATGGTGAAAGTTTGAAAGAAATCGGACAAGCAATGAGAAAGTTATAGCTGCTTTAAAATTGAGATCACTAATACTATGTAGATTTCAAATTGGCAACTGTGTAAGTAAATTATGACAAGGGGCAAGGACAACTTTCCCATAGGCCATGTACTTTAAAATCAGTGATTTGTGGTTTTCTCCTAAGTACCCATTCCCCTGGGGCAGTAATCTAAATATAACCCAGGTAGTATATTGTAGTATGTCCTCATGAAAGAAAAATATAATTTGAAATAAAACTTTTGGGAAAAATGACATTTTAGCCATAATATGTATTGGAGTACATGGAAGAGTAGTCCTTGCCTTACATCACTATGACATCCCATATGCGGCCAATTTGAAGTCTCCATGGGTATAGTGATTACCAATATTTACAACTTTTAAAAATTCATAACTTTCTTGTTGTTTGTCCAATATTGTTCGAACTTTCACCTATCAACTTGTCTGATTTTTCTTTTCCTTATAAAAACAAGTTTTTATTTGGGTTGGATTCCCCTTTAAATCTGGTTCTAAGACATGTGCTCCAGCAACAATTACTCCACTCTTAACTCTCCACTAGTTACAGGTCATCGAATGATCAACTTCAACCCTGGGTTTAGCAATACACCCTACCATAAACCTATTACCCCCTACCATAAACCTATTACCCTATCGCAACCCTAACCGTATTAACCCTATCTAGGCCGGGGTATTTTGGGAGTTCATATGGCCGGGGGGGGCCTCCCAGGCCCCCCCCCCCTAAGATCTCGGCCGTCGAGCGTGCGGTCGCGCCGAAAATTGGCACGCGGGTTGCCTGGGGCATAATCTACAAGATTGTATAGAAATTTATTTCATGCAAATCACTATTAAGTGATTATGCTAATTTATGCGTAATTAGTATGCAAAATCATACTTTTTCCTCTAACTCCCTAAATAAAGCTCCAAATGTACTAATTTTTGGTATAGAAACTCTTTGTGGTGTCCTTAGCAAGTGTACATGAAAAAAATTGTGATATCAAATCATTTTCTTATGTATTATATTGTTTTTTGCAATTTCTTATGTATTTCTTTGTTTTTTGGACCTTTTGTTTTTCATTGTTTTTTCAATGAAATTTGTTGGGGACTCTTCTGTGATCATAAAAAGCATAAAATTAATACATATAGACTTGCAAAACTAAAAATAATCATACATTTATGAATTTTGGTTGGAAACACAATTTGCATTGACTTTGTACACGAAATCACGTTTTTGAGCAATTTTCGGTCTGACATGCACTTACATAATGTTGCGTAATTTCGGAACCACGTATCCGGGTGACGCAAAATTGGTCTCAAAAGTTGCGCAAGACTTGAAAGTAAAAAGTCAGCGAGCGGCGCGGTCAAAAAATTTCGCACGGCGAAAATATCGCGCGATTCGTTGAGGGGGGGCCTCCGAGGCCCCCCCCCCCGGCCTAGATAGGGTTAAGCCTGGAGCAATTGTCGCAGGACCAAATGTTGTGTTATCGTGGTGTACATGAACATGTATATTGAGCAAATCTCTGAATAAACCACAAAAAGTGCCGTAACGAATTTTCAAAATTGTATATATCTCAACTACATGTATTTGTGGTTTTAAACGTATATATTGACTTTTAATTATAATTAGTCTCCTTGATCCTCAAATTACATCAGTAAAAGCAAAGCCATCTGCTACATAGTTTCAGTAATACAAAAGTCATAATTTCGTGAAATGACTTTTGTATTTTGAATTTGAATTTTGAATTTCCCTTTGAAGTGTGCTCGGCGCTCCCTCAACCATGTCATGGTCATGACCTTACATGCTCATACAAACAAGTGAAGATAGAATTTATGATTTGCTGAAAGTGAAATCAATTTATTGTATTTTGAAAAACAGGGGGGTACTCTAGTTGTTTATACTGTAGAGAGCCCCATCGCCACTATTGAACAACATACAAAAAAAAACACAAGTAAAAAATTGTAGTGTTTTTGTTTTTATCATTGTTCAGTCATGCAAAAACACTCTACATCAAATAGAAGTGAAGCATTCAACATAATATTTATATGAATACAAATGGTTTAATTTAAGGGTATACATTCCAGAGAAGATGATACAGTAATAGAGTATTTGAAAAAAATCTTTGGGCATGCATACTGTACAAGATTATTGAAGCATCACAGTGAAAATAAACATGACTCATGGCCACAAAAAAAAATAGTTTGCCATGTACTCTCTTCTTTCATTGCAATTCAATTCACTACAATTTTTTGTCACAAATTGATAAATGTACATGGTCAAATCTCAAAGAAAGTTTTAAATTATATTTCATTGGTGTACATCAGTCTGGTTATTTACAAACGATGTGCTTATACATACATTGTATGTACCAAGGCGCTTACAGATTCCCGCAAACGATATATGCACACCCTCCACTCCCTGGGGAGTATTCCAGTCAGTCCCCAATGATGCGCACACAATGCCAGACAGGCTACAGTGACTAGTTCACATCCTACAGGTTACCCATTTTATAGCACTTGGGTGGAGAGTGACAAAGGGTGGATGAACTAACGCCTTGGGAAAGGATGCTAGGCCGCGATGGGTTTCCAACACACAATCCTCTCATTACAAGGCAAGGGTCAGAACCACTATACCACAGCTAAACGTATTCCAGAGTATTCGATAAAGAAATATGTAGTGTACATACATGTACGTACAGGTTAACATCAATACATATATGTATGAGATCCATAGTTGGGGACCAGATTTAAAACCTGGAGGGTGTTTCACAAAGATTTGAGCATGAATAAGATTCGCACAAAAATAAACGTGTACACGATATGGTACGCCCAGTCTTATTGATCAATACGCAGTAGACTGTAGTATGTGTCCTCTTGGCATGATCTGACCAATGAGGTCATGCCTTTCATAATGCACACAAAGTCTAGGCATTACATGTAATAACTCTATGTGAAACACCCTCCTGGAAATGGAATAGCTGGGCCCAGTCTTACAAAGAGTTGCAATTGTTCCAATCAATCGCAACTATGGACAGCCAGCAACATCAACATCTATTATTCATGTTTGTTCAAAATACTTTCCAACTATGATGTACTGTACACCTGTATTTATGCATTCATTGTTTTCTTGAAAATTCACTGTGCTTCTCTTTGTTTACATACATTGTGCAAATTTCCTGTAGAAAAAATTATGACACTGATGGATATCCATAGAGTTACGATTGATTGGATCAATCATTGTAAGACGGGGCCCTGGCTTGTAGCTGGCTCTCCCGGAAGTTGTGTCTTGATGAAAATGCAGACCATTTTTTTTTTGTCAAAGCAATTAATAATTTATATCTTGGGACATTAATTTGCCACAAAAGAGTAACTCTTCGTAAGACATGGCCCAGTAGATAAATCAATGCAATAGACTCCATAATGCAAAATGGAGGCGAATCAAATGGCACATGATCCGCAAATGATATCCTGGTACAAAGCATACTCTGAGCATATAACCCTGACATACATGTACCATTACAGGTTATTTCAGAGAAGAATAAAGCACAAAAATGCACATTTTTGGTTAAAATTTGGTAGCACGAATGAAAAACTGTACATATTGCACCACAAAAACTCTCCATAAAACTTAAAGGTACCTTTTTGGAGTCAAAATTTGAATTAACTCACTGCAATGTATTTCACAAGCTATTTAAAAAGGATATATGCTGACAGACGGTATACCACGGCTAGGGATACACAAAAATCAAAATACATACATGTATAGCGTAGTCTACTAATCTGCGTAGAATCTGAAGAAATTACTATCCCTAATTTTGGTTCAAAACCCCTTGTACATGTACCTGTAAAATGATAGCCCCATTTTCCCCACAAATTCACATACTGTCATAGTCTTCCATTAAAGGACAAGTCCACCCCAACAAAAACTTGATTTGAATAAAAAGAGAAAAATTTAACAAGCATAAGAAAGTCATGACATTTTAAAGTTTCGCTTATTTTCAACAAAATAGTTACCGGTATATGAATGAGCCAGTTACATCCAAATGAGAGAGTTGATGACATCACTCACTCACTATTTCTCTTGTATTTTATTATATAAAATATGAAATATTTTTTTCTTGTCATCGTCATGTGAAATGAAGTTTCATTCCTCCCTGAACACGTGGAATTCCATTATTTTAACATTTTGTGCTTCAGGCGATGAGGTCCTAATCATCAAATTTGTAAAAATTGAAATATTGTATAATTCAAACAATAAAAAAGGAAAGAAATAGTGAGTGAGTGACGTCATCGACTCTCTCATTTGGATGTAACTGGCTCGTTCATATAACTATTTTGTTGGAAACAAGCGAAACTTTGAAATGTCATAACTTTCTTATTTTACATCCGATTTTGATGAAATTTTCAGCATTGTGCTTGTCTGATTTTTCTCTATTAAATCAACATTTTTCTGAGGTGGACTTGACCTTTAATCAATTCATGAACATACAAGATTTGTACACAATTCAACCATGCCCCCCCCCCCATAAACAACCACCCAATATTGAATTCTATAGAACCATGGCATTTTGTCACTTCAGGTGCCGTATTTTTTAAAAGACAAATAATATAATAGATTCCAATGCATACATGTATACTGGGAATTCTTCTACATGTGTAGGTTTATGATATAAAATGAACATGGCCATTATCTAAATAGGGCACTTTTAATAAGGAAAGGGAAGGTGATGCACACTTTACAGGCATCCACGGTCATCAAAAAAAGGAAACCAATAAATGTACTTAATATCTGGATTACCACAGCTCAAAGGGCATCAAGGCCTCAGTCAAAAAGGAGCTAACTTTGGCCTAAGTCTACAAATTATGTACATGGCCATCAAGGCCATTCTAAGGTCATAATTAATTTGAGCCCTGGGGCCCAAACACAAAGCTTTATAGCAATGATCGTAGAAACATTTTCTACCATTGATTGCATATTTGCATTGACTACAATGTAGAATCAATCATGAACATTAAGTGTATGATTATTCATTAACCTTTGTGTTTACGGGAGGCAAGTTTATGGTATTCCTTTGGAGGTCACACACAGGCACACATCACTCAATAGGCTGCTGTGGAAATTCTGATCATACAAAAATGATAATAATCATGCATAGATATGCACAATCAAAACGAAACTAAATAAAAATTACTTTTAAAATATTCCATCTGCCTTGTCAAAATTTCTAAGCCTTGGATGAAGATCAATTTAACAGAACACTATGTCCATTTACAACAAATTCTATTCAGCAATATTTCAATTACATGTACTTCACTGAATATTCACGTACATGAACAGGGGTAAGCACTGTTTTATAAAGCTACCTGTAACTGTATTAAGTTATACACAGTTTTATACACAACAGATGTGTGTGTGGACCTAGGACCAAACATCCAGTGGTGTGAAAATCAGGAAATCGCCATGGAGAATTTGAAATCTACATCGAAGTAATCCTCAAAGATACAGTGACACACCTATACAGGGTAAATAGCATTCAGTGACATCAATACAATTGCTTGCACAAAAAATGTCTAATATTGCAATCATCATCTGTATATACCTCACAAAATCACTCAGTGATCAACAATTGCTCACTTCCAGTTTCAAACGCATAAAATTTGAGCTCCATGGGAATATGTGGCCCAATGCATCACTCCAAACTGAAACTGCACGATGATCAATTCACACTTGACCGCAAATATATAGGACAAGTCCTCTTATGAACAGATCTCAATAACAGAATTAGTTTTCTTTTCAGCTCCAGTTTACAGGTGTGGCCCTCAGAGGTACATGTATGCATTTTATCATCCTACATTACACTTACAATGTTTTGAACATGATGTTTCGTTCACATACAGTAAGCTCAAAGTCAAGAATTAAGTCTCATTCGCAAATGCAATCAACATTTCAAATATATCCATTCTTGAATACAGCATATTATGCATTCCTTTCTGTATGTACATGTAGCAATAATTGAATACGATATCATCACTTCAGTGACTGTGTGAACCCTGCTCACAAATGCACAAAATTTTTCAGCTCTTGCGCATAAACATCCGGGATGGCACCAGCATGGGTATACATCATCTTCACACTGTTCTTACCATAAAGTCGATGCTCATACGTGATCAACTGCTTCCAGAATCCTGGATTCGGGCGTATGACCGGACGACGCGATTTCACGTGGTTGTGGGCCTGTTTGAGAGTCATGTGCTCATATTTCATGAGATACGCCATCACGGACGATGCCGATCGACTGCGGCCAGCGTAGCAATGAACGACGGTTTTCCCGCCGCTTTTCTTCACACTGTAAATCTTGTCGGCGATCCGGTCAAAGTGCACGCCCAACTGCGCCGTGGGGATGTCGTCCACGGCAATCCGGACAAACTCAATGTCGCGCAGTTTGGGCGTAGGGGTTTGAAACGACAGCGAGATGTTGATGATGCATGTTATTCCTTTGGTGCGAAGAGCTGTTGGGCTACTGACACCATATGCACTTGTCAGGAATAGGCTATTGGTTATCTCATTAATGACATGGAAGTGTGCATGTCCAGCAGATGCCATGATGGCACTTCCACTGTTTCTTCACTTATTAAGCTTTCTAAATCTAACCAGTATTGATCTGTACACCTTCAGTTCAGTCCTACTTGTAAACTGTTTAACCCAACTGATTTCTTCACACAGTGGGCAACTCCTAGAGACCGATGATAATGTGCATTTCGAATCAGCACCTCTCCATTTTGACATCCATCATGGAGCCAAATCTATCAAAGAGTGATGAGGGGAAAAAAAGAAAAACAAATTACTTTTGACTTCATTTGAATGACTAATTTAATTCACTGAATAGCAGTACAGATCTAATCCAAAGAATAATTGCTATCGAATCATGTCATGGTTTTGTGAAGACAAGATATTTTAAAGTTGAATATTTTCTAATTGTAGAAGCATCATGGACAAAAGAAAAGTCCTGCTGAGTTTGTTTGAATTGTAACAAAAAGTTTAACCCACATCCAGACAAAAATCTAAATGTACCTATTTTTTCAAAAAAGATTTCACCACTCTCCTACAGCTATTTTTATGTTGGATAAAAGTACCATTTTGTATACGGAGCTTCCAAATGGACTCCTCATATGAGGTCAAGTCCACCTCAACAAAAAATTGATTTGAATAAAGAGAAAAATCAAACTAGCATAAAGCCAAGATGGCCTACTGAAAATTTCATTAAAATCAGAGGTACAAGCAAAACAACATTTTAAGATTTGGCTTCTTTTTTTTTAATTGTACATAAATGTACATGCAGCTGGGATTCTAAATGCAAATGTAAAATTACATATAATTGCTTATTGGTAACAAATAAAATAAAATGTTAGTGATTTATAATGGAAGAAAAATCCAAAAAGCCATTTCAAGCAAGCAAATATCTCCCTATTCCTGATGTTCATAAATGTATGTTAGGTCTACCCTATATCACAGCAACCCCATACCGCCAAACTTTGGCAAAAGGAAGCAAGTGCCACATCAGACAAATTTGAGTAGTTGTTTCTAAAATACCTTTTGTATGTTGCACGTTCAGGCAAAATTTGGGGAAACATGATCGTTCTATGAAAAGATATTGAAAAAACATGCTGTTAAATTGCGTCGACGCCTACATGTATGTAATGTAAATAACAAACGCACATTGCTCATTTACAACAAATGATACTTTTGTAACTTGCTTCATTTTGCCAAAGTATGGCATAGTTAGGAGTTGTTATTTTTTACCATTTATTCACAATCCCCACCTATCCTTGAAAAACACCCCTTTTTCCCCATTTTCATTCTTACCAATGCGATGCTATCATCAGCTTGGAATCTGATTTTTAACTGTTCAATGTCAAACTTTTTATTAACTGAAACAATTTTTTTTTCTGATTATCTAAAAAATATTTTTTTTCTCAGGAATTATTTTTTCCTACAAGCTACATGTAATTTTTGACAAAAAAATATATCTTCTCTTGTTTTAATCAAGTTTGTAGTAATTTGCGTAAAAGAGGCCACATGACCATGCGTCTTGAGCTCGCCCCATTTGTGGTGCGTCGCCTAAATCTAATGACAGGAAACCTGTCACTGTCAGTATGGTCGTATACTTTGCCTGAAAAGAAAATTTCATCATGTTCAAGAAAGGAATTGAGCCTTGATGTCACTGAATATCTATTTTAGCATGGTTACCTAGATCGGTATCCCTGTCATTGCCGTCTATTACTAGTACTATGGCCCGCAGCTGGGTTAGGTGAAAAAAACTGTCCAAAAGTCAAGGACAATCTCAATTTATCAAGACATGATTCGTCTTAAATGTTAGTTTATGAGGATATCCTTGTTTTCTGAGACAATCCCAATTTTTTAGACAGCTACCAAGTCTCACGCATTATGCGTGAGACTCAAGCATTTTGGACTCTTGTTCATCCCCTCAAATCTGTCTCACACAACTATCACAGCCTATCCCCATATACATTGTACACAATGTCTGTGATCTCACTCAGATTCACAGAAAATCTCACGCATAGCTGATCTTTGAACTTGGCATCTCTGCAGCAGCAAAGCCTACATGTATTATTATTGTAATGTAAGCCCAACTGACCATCACTCAGATCAGATCAACCATTATCATTCAGTTTCAGACATGTCAATCAATAAATGTCTCCAATTTCATTCAATGAATGATTGAATCCAATAAAGTCATCAACATCATCATCATCATGTCATTCTTAAATCTGACTCTATTATGCTTAAATTACAGAAAGGAAGGAGGTCATGTCTGTAATTTCGTAACTTGTTATTCATTGTTTAGGACTTCAGCAAAGAATTCTCTCCGCTCTTGTATGTACACGAATTATCAAGCCCGGCAATTTGCCTCCTGTGCAATACGCATTAGTAGGTCATGGAATCGTGATATCCCTATTCGACACGCGTGCGTGAGAATCGCATGCACCGGTATGGTGACCAACCAGCAACAGATCTCGATCAGCTGAAAGTTTGAGCGAAGCTAATTCGAACACTTTCTGATGATCATATTACCTAAAAAAGTTTATTTATCGTGAGAATTTACTTCAACACCTACTAGGTATGTTACCAGTCCTGGAGTTCATCTGATCATCAAAGTAACGTCAGCATCAGGCGTCAAAAAAGTTCAATCACATCGACGGTTGCGCAGTATTTAGTGCAGACACAATTAAAGCTGGATCGACAGTAGTAGGAAATCGCGGGGCCCGGGCCGGCCGGCCGCGCCGGCGCCCGGCCCCCCGGCGTCGAGTATACTAGTACGAGACGAGTACGAGATCGAGAGCATGCATGCAGCCAAGCTCGCATGCATATCATGCGAGCTAAACTAAAGTTCGCGAGATGGGTGGATGCCGCGCCGGTAAAGAACTATTATTGTAATCACTCCCTCCCCTTCCCCCCCCCCCAAAAAAAAAAAAGTTCTGCAACTCAAGTTTGTACGATAATAAATTTCTTGGTTTTTTACTTATCATCATATGTAAAAATGGTATCGTTGGAAAGCATGAATATTCTTCTTTACAATCATGTGTCATTCGTCATGCATATGTTATCATGAAATCGTGACTATGCAGTCGAAATTGATGTTGCAAACAAATTTCCCAATTGTTTCGAGGATGCCTGGACCAATTAAGTTTGAATGATGTTGATGCACTGATGCCTGAAAATCCACGCCTATTTTCATTTGCGCAACAGATTGGATGGCCCGTATTCTGAACTCGGGTTTAAATTAAACCCTGGTTAGACGTTGGTTAATTGGAGCATAAAGCCCCATCAGTACATTCAAAAGGGGAATATCACAAAAAAGGGACATTTTCACTAGCACAAGTTACACTACATTGGCCTACACAATTTTCTCATACATTCGTAATTCCGAAGTTTCGTTATTCCGAAGGTTCAGATATTCCGAAGTTTTGTTATTCCAAACGTTCGTATTTCCGAAGGTTCGTTAGTCCGAAAACGTAATGATTAACGAACCTTATTTCGTTTTCGGACTAATAAACCTTCGGAACAACAATCCTTATTTTGGTTTTGGGATTAACGAACCTTCGGCACATCGAACCTTATTTCGTTTTTCGGATTATCGAACCTTCGGAATAACCCCACAAATGTTCGGATTAACTAACCCTTTTACGTTTTCGGATTAACGAACATCGAGGTATAGGCAATTTACGTGTTTCGGAATTATGAACCTTTGGAATTACGAAGTGTAACCTAATTTTGGCCTGGTATAAACTCTAAAGTGGCACATATATGTATGGACATAACCCCTGCTGTACACCTCCCCCCCCCCCCCTCCCCCCTCTCGATCCACACCTTTGGGCGACATAAGTTGGCCTCGATCAGAAATGATAACAGATAGTAGTTTTCATGTGACATGTGAGCAGCTGCCCCATCGAAGATATTAATTCAATCTGTTGATGGTCCTTATTATTTTTCTCATAGAAGTATTGTGAAATAGTTTTTTTTTCTGATGACACATGAATGCACAAGGTAAATCCAATCTGGATGGCACAGACACCACTATTAAAGCAAAACTTCATAAACTCTCTTTATTCTTTAATGGATTTAAATCAACCATCATTCATGCATCCATTTCCTCAACTTTTTTATATCTATACCAACTTGTCATCAGGGTGAAATTGCCCCCCCCCCTCCCTGCCTCTTCCTCCCTGTCTTATTCTCTCTTTCTCTCACATCTCTCAGAAACCTACACTGACACACCTGCCCCCCCCCCCCCACACACACACACAAACACACATACCAATCACAAAACACAATCAAACTCTCACATACCAGATGCAATGCAATTTTCCGATTAACTTTCTGTCACCCCATTCCCCAGAATTGAACCTTTTTTCAGAGCTTTGCCACATTTTTTTTTTTGTTCGGATGTGAGGTTTGAACAGTGCAGCCACAATATGAATCTTCCACACAATTCCAATTCAGATGTCGAAATTAGATTTTAAATCGCAATCACACGGTTGCTGTGAGGTGAAAAACCAGTACAAAAGATACCTTCTCAATCAAAGACAGCTGTAATAATGAAATTTCAAGTTTGGTCTATTCTTAACCTACATGGTTAGTGGGTTGGTTGCCAATTTGAAATGTGCATAGTCTAGTGATCTTATTTTTCAAACTTTCTTAAGCATTGTCAAATTTCTTTCAAACATTCACCATTCTATTCATCTTATATTTCTCCCCTCTCACAGCTTAGAAACAATGGGTATTAAAATTAAAAGGGCATTATAAATTTTGTTTATTACCCGGAATTTAATATTACTATTATATCACTATTAAAGGTTGGATTGCTTTTTAAGCATTGCTGTTGTATGGGTCAATCCACGTCAAATCAACCAATTTTCAGACAATTTGTCACCCGACCCTCTTCGATTTTCTTTAAACTAGCACCAAATGTTGCCCCAAGTGTCTGACGGAAAAATCTGAAATATTTTGCCCCAAGGTCAAATGGTTGCTAAGATACGGCCTCCCATAGCAACCAATGCGCACACAACAAAATTATTTTAAATAAAATTGCTTATTTTTGATTGACTACTGCAGCAAAGTTTGATTGATTACAGTCTTCATTTTAAGCAAATTGGAAGAACTTTTTGGTCTAAACATGCAGAGTATACTGTAGTGCGGACCTGTCAACCGGATTTCGCACACGAGGTCACCGAAAATGGCGTTAAGCATCCGTGTCAATGATTTCAGAAGCATGTTTGGAGGCTCATAAATCCAAAACTAAATTAGCTTAGAACCAAATATTATGCACATTTATGGACTTTCAGATACTCAACAGAATTACAAAAAATTGACCCAAGAGTATGTGTCGTTTTCCTGTAGGGCGCCCTCAAAGTTGGATTTTTTTCAAAAGATGCCAAGTTCAAGGTCACGGATCACCTCCCGTCCCATCGAGGAGGGGGACCAATTTCTGTGTTTTGATAGACATTTACCCATATTTTCAAGTGTTACTTGAGAAATTTTGCTACCGGAATGTTTAGGGGCTGATTTGCGCATTCCAAAATGGTCGTAAACACCCTAAAATTGATGTTAATGACACATACATGCTTTTCAACACTTTTCAAATTGTGATAACTCAAAGATGAAGAGCCCAAAGACATTGATCTCTTCTGTGATGATAGTCTGTAATTAGTATTAAAAGGATATATCTTCAAAAATAGTTTTTATTGTTGGTAATGACCTTGAAAACACACCTAAAATTCAATAAAAACAGTAAATTGGCTAATTTTCCAGAATCAAATGGCATTCAAATGGTGTTTACATTGACTTTCAAATGGGTGTCATTTCAATACAAAGGGTGAGCTTAAGCCAAAACTTGGAAGACATGTTCAACTTTTGGTCTACTTTAAGCAACATAAAATACTTGAACTTAAAACCATATCATTTGACCTTGAAATTATTCCAAATATAGCTATTTGTTGCTTCATAAGTAGCATATTCAAATCGCGCGTGTACATTGTACTTTGCAACACATTTCAAAATGGATTTTCTCATAGAGAGAATACCTGATCAGGCTGATATTTGCAGTATAAGTAGTCTGTAATGGGTTCTTGGAGGATCTACAGATTAAGTATATATTCTCTCATGACAATGACCTTGAAAATACAGCTGAAAATCATGAAAATCAATAAATCATACAATTTTCATTAATAATTAAGTGTTTTTATCCACTTTTAATTGTGTGTTATTCCATCTTAGATTGTGAGTCCATGCTGATAATTGCAAATCATGTTCCACTTTTGGTCTACTTTAAGCTACATAAAATATTTGAACTCAAAACCATATCATTTGACCTTGAAATTATTCCAAATATAGCTATTTGTTGCTTTATAAGTAGCATATTCAAATCGCGCATGTACATTGTACTTTGCAACACATTTCAAAATGGATTTTCTCATAGAGAGAATACCTGATCAGGCTGATATTTGCAGTATTAGTAGTCGGTAATGAGTTCTTGGAGGATCTACAGATTAAGTACCTATTCTCTCATGACAATGACCTTGAAAATACAGCTGATAATCATGAAAATCAATAAATCATACAATTTTCATTAGTAATCAAGTGTTTTTAACCCACTCATGTCTTGATAGAATAGTTACCTAAACTGTAGATTTTCCAAGTACTCATTACAGACTACTAATACTGCAAATATCAGCCTGATCATGTATTCTCTCCATGAGAAAATCCATTTTGAAATATGTTGCAAAGTACAATGTACACGCACGATTTGAATATGCTACTTATAAAGCAACAAATAGCTATATTTGGAATAATTTCAAGGTCAAATGATATGGTTTTGAGTTCAAATATTTCATGTAGCTTAAAGTAGACCAAAAGTGGAACATGATTTGCAATTATCAGCATGAACTCACAATCTAAGATGGAATAACACACAATTTAAAGTGGATAAAAACACTTGATAAATGAAAATTGTATGATTTATTGATTTTTATGATTTTCAGCTGTATTTTCAAGGTCATTGTCATGAGAGAATAGGTACTTAATCTGTAGATCCTCCAAGAACCCATTACAGACTACTTATGCTGCAAATATCAGCCTGATCAGGTATTCTCTCTATGAGAAAATCCATTTTGAAATGTGTTGCAAAGTACAATGTAGACGCGCGAGTTTGAATATGCTACTTATGAAGCAACAAATAGCTATGTTTGGAATAATTTCAAGGTCAAATGATATGGTTTTGAGTTCAAATATTTCATGTTGCTCAAAGTAGACCAAAAGTGGAACATGTTTTTCAAGTTTTGGCTTAAGCTCACCATTTGTATTGAAATGACACCCATTTGAAAGTCAATGTAAACACCATTTGAATGCCATTTGATTCTGGAAAATTAGCCAATTTACTGTTTTTATTGAATTTTAGGTGTGTTTTCAAGGTCATTACCAACAATAAAAACTATTTTTGAAGATATATCCTTTCAATACTAATTACAGACTATCATCACAGAAGAGATCAATGTCTTTGGGCTCTTCATCTTTGAGCTATCACAATTTGAAAAGTGTTGAAAAGCATGTATGTGTCATTAACTTCAATTTTAGGGTGTTTACGACCATTTTGGAATGCGCAAATCAGCCCCTAAACATTCCGGTAGCAAAATTTCTCAAGCAACACTTCAAAATATGGGTAAATGTCTATCAAAACACAGAAATTGGTCCCCCTCCTCGATGGGACGGGAGGTGATCCGTGACCTTGAACTTGGCATCTTTTGAAAAAAATCCAACTTTGAGGGCGCCCTACAGGAAAACGACACATACTCTTGGGTCAATTTTTTGTAATACTGTTGAGTATGTGAAAGTCCATAAATGTGCATAATATTTGGTTCTAAGCTAATTTAGTTTTGGATTTATGAGCCTCCAAACATGCTTCTGAAATCATTGACACGGATGCTTAACGCCATTTTCGGTGATCTCGTGTGCGAAATCCGGTTGACAGGTCCGCACTACAGTATACTCTGCATGTTTAGACCAAAAAGTTCTTCCAATTTACTTAAAATGAAGACTGTAATCAATCAAACTTTGCTGCAGTAGTCAATCAAAAATAAGCAATTTTATTCAAAATAATTTTGTTGTGTGCGCATTGGTTGCTATGGGAGGCCGTATCTAAGCAACCATTTGACCTTGGGGCAAAATATTTCAGATTTTTCCGTCAGACACTTGGGGCAACATTTGGTGCGAGTTTAAAGAAAATCGAAGAGGGTCGGGTGACAAGCATTGGTTGATTTGACATGGATTGACCCGTATATGATACACATACTTCAAATCTCATTAACATTTAACAATATTCAGATGTGGTGATTAAAAAAAATTGCCTCACCTATGATGATAAACAAAATGCGGCAATTCTCAAAACCCCGGGGGGCCACTTCCATTGACGAGTGGATACCATGCGCGACCATGGGGTCTCGAAAAGCACCCTAAACATGTATTGGCGTCTCAAACCCTACCCTTAACAAGTATTGAAAACAAAATGATACTCTTGGCAAGTAATCCCTGAAATGAACCCCTAAACAAGTACAGCGATATATTGTCACGTACGGGTCCGTCGGTTTTACCTTTTCACACCATTTGGTTTCGTACGGCCCCATATTCCACAACTCGCGCAAATCGGACTCTAAACACATAGTGTTGGGGCAAAAAGGACATCCTTTATCAAACATTTTAATTTTGTTTTATCATCCCCGAAAATTGACCCTAAACACGTAGCTTTCCTAGTGAAATAGATACCCTTTTTTTATTATTTCGATGTTTTTGATACCCTTATCACGTTACGTACGTAACGTGCCCTATCGTGAACAAGACATCCTTTTTACGTGTTTTTTTGGTCGCGCATGGTATCCACTCGTCCATGTAAGTGCCCCCCCCCCTCCCCCGGGCTCAAAACACAGATGAAAGTTGCATGGACATGCTCATGATATCAGGCTCACAATGATTCCATTATATCATAACTGATTTAACCCATGAAAGATGTTTTAAAAACTGTCATGTCAATGATATCATAATCATTTCATTTTTCAAAATCATGAATGTCAAGAGTTTGTCTGTGCCACTCTGGCCACATAATTTTTGTGCAAAAGTTTTCAAAGATTTGATCAGTTTCCAGTTTGGTTTGTTTTATTTTGCCTTAAAACAAAAGAAAACACTCGCCAATTTTCAGACATGTTATATCCCTTTGGCTTTTAACTCTTAAATGATGCTGAAATTTTTGAAAGGAAAATAAAACCTGTGGATCAAGTAACATTGTATAATAACAGAAAAAATAAAGGAATAAGGTTGGTGAAAGCTTGAGAACAATTGGACAAATAATAAGAAAACTGTAAGTATTGGAATGACAAAAGTAGTACAACTGAGACATGAAACAAATTGGATGCATTGCAAATGGGAAGAAATCCACATCATTAGTGATGTCAACATTCAAATGCTCATAACTCTCTTATTATTGGTTCAAATTTTCTCAAACTTTCATCGATTTGTTTGGTTTTTCTGTTTTCACACAAGCTGAGGATTTCATTCTCCTTTAATGATATTCAATGTGCCATGTCTAAAAATTGAATAAGCCTTCGGTGCACACAGTGGCACTCATGAAGAGGTACAAGTACAACTTAACAAAAAGGAAAAGCTATTTCAGATGCTGCATTTCAGTGAGACAAGCTCGACTAGACATGTCACTGAAAACTTCACATTTCATCAGAATGTTTAACCGTCACTTGCAAGAGAGATGATGTCTTGGAATCGAACACAAGTTCCTCATTTTGATCACAGAAGATTGGAGTACCATGCTCATCTGTGGTTATCACAATATGCTGTTTGCTGAGCTGCGTGACAGGTATCTGATCAAACTGTTCTGCAGAAGCCATCTCTTTGGCATCCACTGCAATGAACTTATCAGCTTCACCGTTAGACTCTTTACCATGCACCGTCTTAAGGTGGCGACGGACATGATGCCGCTTCCGGAAGCGACGTTTGCACTCCAGGCAGATGAATTCTCCCGGGGAATTATGTGCCTCGATGTGTCCTTTGCAGAGAGCCTCACTAGTGAAACGCCACGTGCAGCCCTCAACAGTACAGGCAAATGGTCGGGCATCAGAATGCACCATCATGTGGCGCTTGAGTGCAGTTTTGCTCTTGAGGACTGTTCCGCATACGTGGCAAAGGATAAAGTTGTTTGGGTGCAACTGCTGATGATCAAAGATATCCATGCGCACATCCGACGTGAAGTCACATAGATCACAGCTAAAGGTTTTGGTCCTGTGAGATTTCCGGTGCTGGCTGAGATGGTAAGATGCCCGGAATGCTTTCCCACATACCTCACACAGATGATTCCTGGAGCGGCTGTGGACTCCAAGGATATGCGTCCTCAAGGCACTTTTCCGACACAGGATTTTGCCACACTCTGGACATAAACTGGGCACCCGATTCTCAACGTACCTCTTCTTCTTTTCTACAGTGTCTCCTTTCTTGATACACGCATGGCGTCTCTTCCCTTCTACAACATCAGATCTGAAAGATCTTTTTCTGCTTCCACCCGACAAATGCTTTTGCTGAAGATTTCTCTTATGATACTCGGAGAGCATCATTACTTCTTCTCCTGTGATGTTCTCTGGAAAGACCCGATCAACAGGCACTTTCCTGGAAAACTCTAGCATTGTGTACTCCAGCGCTAATATCTTCTCATGAATCTTTTTCATATGATTGACAAGTCCTGCTTCACTATCTAGAAAGTCACAGTGGAGACATATAAAGACTTGCATTCCAATATCTGTTACCATGTTGGAGTTAGCAATATGAATCTGTCGATGTCGGAGTCCAGATATAAACCGGAAGTCTCCTTCCTCGTACTCTGGCATTACCTCAAGTGCTTCCGCATCTGAAAGTGGAGCCTCTTCTTCATGATCATCATCACCATCACTGAGATTACCTTCAAACTTATCTCCTGTCTCAAGGTGTATCTGCTCCATGAAAGTATTGCTATCATCATTCTCCTCTAAGTGATCAGAGTGTATAGAATCTAGAGTAGTATTGTCATCCTGTAACTTGCTGAAAGGACTCAACCTCCCTTGTAGACAATCTTCTGATACTTCTGTATTCTGTACATCATATTCTTCCTCTCCATCCACCTCTATTTTAGCTTCCACCACATCACCGTGAGGTTTGGAAGCTGCATTGTCCAACAACCCAGTATCTATACAAGAACTCCCAGAGCCACTGTCTTCCAAATCAACATCATTCTTTTCCTTGTCGCTCGTAACAAGATCTCCGACATCTGGACGTACAGACAAGTCTTTCGCATCAGCCATCTTTTCACTTTTTATTCTAAAAACATCAGTGCAGTCTTCTTTATCCCATTCCTCGCAGGTTCTTTTGATCTCTGCCTCACTACCAAAGACACCACCCTTCAAAACCTCTCCAGCGTCCCCTTCAACCAAGTCTGGTATCTCTGTTCCTCCAACAGCGCGTTCCGTCTCTCTTTCCCCCATCGCCATCTCCTCAATTGCATCACCTTTTTCCGTTTTCATCTCACTAGCTTCGCCATCCGTGGTCAAGCCTTCTCTCTCCTCAACATCCGTCTCTCTCCGGTCACCATTCTCTGCCCGTGAGTATGAATGATCAACATGCATTTTCTGGTCCCTATCTGAACCGTCCAGCAGTGCAGAAGTTTCCACAGGTTCTTCAATGTTGTGAAAGTTACTATAGTGGTCAACCAGGTGGACGTTTCCTTTGAAGGACTGTCTGCAAAGGAGACATTGGACCTCCTCTTGGATTTCATCTGCAGAGCAAAAACGTGTGAAAAAAAATGTGTAAAATAAAAGTCACTTCTATGTAACTTTGATCTTTATATTTAAGCCTACGGGCTATGTGGTATTCACCTACCAGCTACAATGTACATCACGGAAATAACTAAAGCATCCAAGAATAACAGAAACCAACCATTCCTAAAACAATATAAATTAAAGATAAGGTAAAAGCGATATCAAATTTAATAGTAAGAGTCTTTGGACTGTTGGACTGATATTCTATCAATCAGGAAAGTGAGGGGTATGAGTTTTTTTTTATTAACTTCTAATAATTTTCAGAAAAAAATCAAGCTCAAATCCATTTATATTCATCACTCTATTGCCTGGAGGAAGTTCAATAATTATCATAAATGATTCGTCATAATCCACTTGTTTATTGAATATTGGGTAAAATTGAATAGAACAAAAGGTTTTCTTTTTCCGAGATATTTGTTGCACCAGCTGAATTCAAACTCTTTTGATCCCCTGCTTGAACCTATTACCACATTCTACCAAGGATGATAGAAATATGAAAATCCTTGGGTGAAATTCGGAAAACTTTTCAAACATTTTCATGGTTTTCATTATAATTTGTGACTTACCAATTTATCCCAAAACCAACAATAAATCACCCAATACTGAGATTTCTATCGAGCTGGAGAACACACACCCCAAGCTTTAAAACAATATGTATAACTTTTCAAAATTGATCAACTTGATTGAATGCAGAAGACATTTAGTAAGAGTTTTACAAAAAACAAAAAGAAAAAACAAGGTTTTGGGGTTCACTCAAGAATGATATGTGTACTACTGTGCAATCTCAGTAAAATTCTCAAGCAGTCCGTAAAACTTGTGTCAAAGAAATAGAATTACCTTTTCAGCTACATGTATTTTTCCAAGTTGTACTTTTGGGGAACACATTACTATATCTTCCCTAGCAACTGTTTGTTTTGGGGTGTCATGTTACAACTGTCGGGTCTGGCAAGGTGCTACCCCCCCCCCCCCCACCACCCACGCTCCTTGATCTGCACCTGCAGCTCCTTCAAAATCAGTTATTTGTTGTATCTTATTATGAAACTTACGTTGTGAGTGATGCCTGATAAACTTCAGGACACTGTCAAACCAGAGATTGCAAGGGACACAGAGCACAATTCTGTGTGAATCATGCTTCATCTGGTTTCCATCATCACTGAGTCTTGTTCCCATGGTGACCATTTCCTTCCTTTCCTCCAATGCAATATGACAGGGAGATGGTTGAATCCAGATCTCAGGACTGTTAACAAGAATTAAAGCAGCAACAAATTATGTTTAGAGTGAAGAAGAATATATGAATACTTAGCCTATTTAGACCCAACAAATTCAGAACTTGGGGTCTAAGAGTATGATATCAGGATTTCAATTATCCCATTGTGAACTGTAATCCTGGGTCCTTTTACAAAGCCTGTAATTGCAGGATTCAATTGTCAACAGGTTACCAAAAGACAGACTTTCATGACTATGCAAAAGTATTTAGGAGTAGAATTTTCAATATTAGCCAGGACTTTGAAAGTGGAACGTACCAATAAGTATATGGAATCTTCATGTAGAAATAGCATAGAATGAAAGAAGGAAACAAAAGCAAGTCCAAGCCAAGCAAAGCCTCAATTCAAGGTAAGCCAGGAGGTGATTGGAGAGTAAACCTTCAACCTTGAAAAAGTACTCTCCCAAAAAGCGTTCCCGATGTCCTGGAGTAAAAGTCATTCGTTATAAACAGTGTGCCCCACAAAATACAAAACCAAGGTTTAGCGATGATTTATCATAACTTAATAATGACAATTACAATAAACAAATTACCTATCATTATAAAGCCTAGAATCTCTTCTTTCAGCTGATATAACATCCAAGATTTCTCATCCATGCATGGGTGAGTAAAAAACAATTTGAAGAAAGGAAAATTAAAAGTAATTTGGCACAGGGGTATAAAAATTTGAACAGAAAATCACAAGCCTTAATAGTTCAATATCTGCTCATCAATTTGATACCTAAATCGCAGAAAATGGTAAAAAATACTAAAGTTAAATTTTTCAAAACAATGCTACTATTTCCATAATTTCATGAGACAAACATGTTTTCACTGCTTTCTCACCTAAGGTATCACATGGTTAACAAAAGACTTCATGCATGGCTGATTGTCAATAAAACGGAGTGTCGAGCAAGACTAAATGCTATCCTGCAAAACCTCTTCATTTTATGAAATCATTGGAATTCAAGCCTTACTTCAAATAAACAGAACTTTGTTATTTCTTGACCGTTTTCTGTAATTGAGGTATCAAAGTAAAGAGCAGATGTTGAACTTTTCAAAATGTGATTTTCTTTTTGAAACTCAGATACCGCCCTTCAAGTGACTTTTTGGTTTCCTTTCTTCAAATCATTTTAGCTCACTCATGCATGAATGAGGAATAATCTAAGTTATTTTAAATGAAAGAAGAGACTCCAAGCTTTACAATGATGTCATTTGCCTTTTGTATTTGTGATTAACACATGATAAATCATTGATGAATCTCAGTTTCATTTTTTGTCGGACACATTATATTATATTTATCCATCAGACGTCTTATCTGGTGTTAATTTTAATCATTTCACGATGCAAGCAAGCAACACATGCACATATTAACATGTAAACAAGGTCTGAAAAAACATTTTCCGGCCAGCCAGTAGAACCTTCCATCCCCGACTCCATGGCATAGTCACTAAGTCTGTGTTTTTTCTTTTTTCATAACATCAAGAACTCCATCCCTTTGCTATCTATCTATCACTCTCTTCTTTTTTCATTTTCCCCTAGTTTTTTTTTACAGTTAGCATCTTCTTCCCATCATGTATTTTCTTCTTACCGGATCTAGGCCTACAAGATCTACTGGTTGACTGAAAAAATGCAGTTAATCATACAGCCTAGATTTCAGGTCTATTACCATTTCTATCTCCATGATGACTCACTCAGTCTCGACTCAGTAATTAACGTTAGACATAGACCAAAAGCTTCGGTCTCTGTTTTGTTGGTTGTTCAGCTGAACTCCGTTGGCTTCACTCACCAAATACAGAGACCGAAGTTCTCGCGCGATCTGTACAGGGGACTCAATGGCCATATGTTGTACTTAGATCGGATAAAATGGGGAAGTGAATTTGCGCAACAGCCGAGGAAAGTCACTGTTTTTGTTCGTTTTAACTTCATTTTTCTCCGCTTTTGGCAATTAATGCCAAGAGAGAATATAAATTTGCATTTTGGTTGCGTTAATTTTCAAATTTTTTATTCATTAAAGACAAAAATTGAAGAGCCCCGACGGGGGGATTTTGCATTGCAAGTCCCCTAATGGTGCCTGCACGATAGCGAGCCGTCTGTGTACGAGGAGAAATTTTTTTTTTAAATGTTAAAAAACTCCTCGAACCAGACGGCTGCCAGCTGTCTACGTTAGACATTGCTAGTGACGTAGCTAGCCTAGGCAAGACGGTCCTATCCTCTAAATATCAAATTCAATCTGCAAGCAAGTGCAAAGGCTATACCGGCTATTCAAAACAAACAAATTAAAATAATATCTACCCAATGAATTTCCAGATTTGACCTATAGGCATGTTGAAAGTTAAGGCAAAAAAAAGAGCCCTGAAAGCGGAAGGAAGCGCAAGGTTAAGGAAAGTCAAGGTCACTAGGTAGGAGAGTCACGATATTTTTTTTCAATTTCCAACAAAAAACTCTACCATACGGGACCGAGGTGAATTTTTTGTGCGTGAATCCATTGAAAATATCAATCCAATTACTAAATGTTGGTATTATAAGTTTAATATTTCACATCTAATTGTTAGCCTCAATGCTGAATTATCAAATGAAAATCAAAAGTATTTACCATTCATTGATAATGTCGAGAAAAGCTCTCTCTCATTAGACATTACTATACTCCGAAGATTCCATCCACGCTGTTCGGTCAAAGAACAATAGAGGGAGCGCGAGCTGGATCAGAGAAGAATCTGAGAGAACAAAATGCAGCTGATGGGGACAGTGATTTTCCGTTAAAAAAAATCTAGTAGATAAGAGTAATTAAAAACTTGCACAATCGAAGGACAACAAGAAAATGCAGAACAGGGACAAGCAGATGGGAGTTAACGAATAGAATAAAAGAACTTAAAGAATAGGTGCAGATCTATTGGTCAAGCCCGTGGGTCAGGCGATTCCACTCCCAGGGAGTGTTTTATCAACATTTTCATCCGACAGGTTGTCAGATCTGACATCTTTCCTTGATTTTGATTGGCTGAGAGGCAAGTTCCTATGGCAACTGTCAGACAAAATTGGGACTTGTCAGATAAGACGTTCGACATGTATGATCCTTTTATGAAACACCGCCCAGCATGGTCCCATTTCATAAAAAGTTGCTATGATGTCAACTCTTGCTGGAATGTCAACTATACAATGACAACAGTGAAACATTATTTTCTTTCTTGATTGGCTCTTCCAATAAGTTGACAGTCCAGCAAAATTTCCATCGACCCGCCTCCTTTTGCTTTTCGATTCTCGACTTTCAAATTTCGCACCAAAATGTTGAAAAACTATCCATGCTTGAGTCGGGACATTGCCAGGTGCCCATCGAGTTTTATTTTCATAAAAAAATCAAAATTACTAGATCATGGCCTCAAAGTCCCTTTCACCTCCTCTCGGACAGAAAGTTTTTTTATTTTAACTTATTTCTCGTTATTCAAAAAATTATATAAACATAATAATCTGGTGTGTAAGACAAAAGAAAAATTACTGGTTAGCTGTATAATCAGTATGTCTTCCTTTTTTTTCATTTGGTTCATCTTTTATTTTGTTTCTAATTATTCTAATCACTTATAATTGTTTGTATAAATGATTTTGCTATTTCAATACAATTAAAAAAAACTGTCCATTTAAATAATGTGTGTGGGAATTATGCTAGCTAGGAATCTTTCAGTTTTTAAAGGGTATATAAGTCAACCCCAACAAAAAAAAAATGATTTGAATGAAAAGAGAAAAATCCAACAAGCATAGCATTGAAAATGTCATGAATGGGATGTCGAATAAGAAAGTTATGACATTTTCTTTTTTCGGTTTATTTCACAAAACATTTATATGCACATATTATGTCAGTATGCATATGAGGGGACTGATGGTGTTATCCACTCACTATTTGATATAATTTTATGAAATGTTCTAATTTTCTCCTTGAATCAAAGTTTTCTTCCCCCCGAACATAATATACCATCATGGCTCAGTCAAAATGGTCCTTATATCGTAAAATCTGTAAAAATTGAAATATTGTACAATTGACAATAAAAAACAAAAGAAATAGTGAGTGAGCTAAGTAACGTCATCGATGCTCGCATTTGCATGTCACTGAGTGCATATAACTGTTATGTGAAAATAAGTAAAACTTAAAAGCAAGTGCACACCTTGTTACCAATAATGCATATAGCATTTCCATTTATTTGAAAGCAGGATAAAAGAGCATTGTAGATTAAATGCCTTGCTCACGGGCATAGGGGCCGCGTCCGAGGATCGAACTCCGGACTTTCCATGTATAGCCAGGCGCCTTAGACCACTCGGCCACGGCACCTCCACTTTCTTAGTGTATATCCGATCATTGATTTATATAAGTACTTAAAGTGACCTAAAAAGGGTTTTTATCATTATTTCCCCATTTTCCCCTCTCCTTATTTGTTCCTCTCTTATTTTTCTGTTTCTTCTTTCACCCCTCCTTCCTTTTTTTTCTTCTTCCTAGACTCCCCCCCCCCCACTATCATGCAGGGGCTGCGGAAGCAGGGGGGGGTTTAGGGGGCCTCGCCCCTCTTTTTTTCCAAAACCGTGTACATGGTCAGCCCCCCCCCCCCCCTCTTCACTTTGAAAACTGTTCCGCAGCCCCTGTCATGGGTGTCGATCCGGGGAGGGGTACGGGGGTCGGGGATATACCCCCCCCCCAAAAAAAAAAAAAATCAGGTGGGGATAGCCTGTACAATCATCTCACCCGCCCCCATATATGAAAAAACAGTATTCAGATATATATTTATAAAATACATAAAATATAAATAAAAATTGACAACACAAAAAGAACGAAAAATCGTTCCCCAAATCAGTTAATCCTAAGTTGTTGTTTTTTCTGAAGTTGTGAAGTTGACAAGTCTGTTTTGAAAACAATTAACGCAATCATAAATTCTGCATGTGATAAGTGACCTTGCCGATATAGGGTATTTGAAGAGTTAAGTTGCAAAAGGGGTTAGGTCCACTTTGGACCATTACGAGAAAAACCATGTTTTTTTCTCACTTATTGCAATAATATGAGAAACTAAATTGTCATGATGTACTACCCTATCATGTGAACATAAAATTGGGTATAAAATAAATCTACCTGTCTTCAATTTTTTTCTATATATTTTAAAAAAAATAGAATCGTGGACCTAACCCCTTTTGCAACTAAACTGAAATGAATCCAATCTCTTTTGATTAAAATCGTGATTTTTCTTTGCCACTTTCATTCACGTTTTCATTTGAATTTCAAATTTTCTTTGGTATCATCACAGTGACAAAAAATTTAGAGGTTTACAGAAAACAATAAAATTTATGAAAAAATGGACCTAACCCCTTTTGACAACTGAGTTCTTCAGAAGAGTTTAGTTGCAAAAAGGGATAGGTCCAATCCAAGAAAATCGTTTTTTTTTTCTTAATTTTCCTATATTGCAATATTCTTATGCAATACTAAATTTCATGATACTCTACCATGAGAACATAAAATTTGGTATAAAAGGAATTTACCTGTCTAATTATTCTGTAAAATATTCTTTTCCAAAAAAATTTTATGTGGACCTAACCCCTTTTGCATCTAATGGACCAAACCCCTTTTGAAAAAAAAACGGTGACTTTTCTTTGCCATTTTAGTTCACTTTTTAATAGGAATTTCAACTTTTCTTTGGTATCTTATAGAGCTACTAAAAATCTATACATTTAGACCAAAAAAAATCAAATTTGATGAACAATGGACCTAACACCTTTTGCAAGTGAGCTCATCATTTCATGAGCCATGAATAATGCATATTTGGCCCTCTCTTATTTCGATGGTGCATAAAAGCAAAATTGTTTTGACAGATGCATTTTATATGTTCTTAGTAATGTAGCAGAAGTTACACAGGTTGGGAAAATAGCTTCATCAATTTTTGATAACATAATTTTTTCCTTTGCTCACTGGTAGTGAGAAATCAATTATGGCAGTGTTTGCGATGAAATCAATGGCCAATGCAATTTTATATCACTTTTTAACTAAATAATTATACACTCTAAATGACAAGGATTTCTAAAAAAAAAAATCCATAGTGGTTATTGATAGTGACCAGTCGATGTTAAGTTTAAATGTTAAAAGGACAAGTCCACCCCAACAAAAAGTTGATTTGAATAAAAAGAGAAGAATCAAACAAGCATAACACTGAAAATTTCATTAAAATCGGATGTAGAATAAGAAAGTTTGATGACAATTTAAAGTTTCGTTTTATTTCACAAAACAGTATGCACATCCAGGCTGGTATGCAAATGAGGAGACTATGACATCATCCACTCACTATTTCTTCCGTATTATATTATGTGAAAATATGAAATATTCTAATTTTCCATCTTTAAGATTTGCATAATTGTTATTAAATAATTATGTCAGAATCTGACACGAGATAAAATATATAATATAATAGTTAGAGACGACATTTTGACCTTACCTTATGATCAATAAATCTGTTTTTATTGCGGGTTCAATCGTTACTTATGCTATTCTGTGTTCACTAAACTAGGCCTATACTTTCATTTTTCTGTCAATATGTTGAGATGTTCTTTTTCTTGAAGTAAAATACTTGTAAACTTGAAACTGTACGAGTTACAATGTTTGGCAATTTGAAAGTGAAAGTGGACTACATTATTATGGCATAGAAAGTGATATACCCTAAGCTCGGATTTTCGCATTAAATGAAAGTCCCCACACCCTCCCCCGCACAGTCGCTTCGCTCCCTCGCCGGGATTCAGACACCAATCATCACAAGAAATTGACACCTATGCCCACGATTATTTCTTTCATCATGGACCCTACCACAAAATTGTGCATGCCAGTGACTGATGTGTCCTTAGGGTGCTTCGCTGCAGTATAGGAAAAACAAATTAAGCAAAAAAAATATGATATTTGCTTTCACGAAAATAGCTGTTTGAGTTTCGACTTGAAATATATGTATACAACATAATATATTCATAATAATATATAAGGCTGCGTAATTAAATGTATATAAGCTAACATCTTTATCCAAGATCGGTATTTTCATGTATTTATTATTTTTTTAATCCCAAGATTTTGCCTAATCGTTATTACTATGTTATGTTTATGTTATATTAAGGTTTTTTTCTTATATTTCTTTGTTTTGATGATAATCCTTCAATGTCAGCCTTGTCAGGATTCTATATCAGTAAACTTTTAAATTTTAATTTGAATTCAGTTGAGTTTCGTCCAGATCCTCGCTTCCGTCTAGAGTACCTACATTATGTAGGCACCCACTCTAGTTCCGTCTAGTTCCGTGGCTTAGTCAGAGTGTTACTGCCCTCTACGTTCATTAATTGGCAAAATATTTACAAATTGTTTCCTAATAATCCGTGGTGGAAGGTACGTTATGTCACTCTATAAATAATCAGTTTTCCCAGCTGTTTTGTAATCTTGTACGTGTTGTTTGATATTGGAATGGTATCTATATTTTGTGTAATTCATTAATTTCGGTAAAATGTAATTTTTAGTGAAGGATAAGATAAAAGAAAGAGGTTTATTTCGTAACTGCGATCGCTGGTTGGATCTGATTTCGCCTTCGGTCCCGTACGCTATTTTCTGTGTTGTATTACTTTAGACCCTGAACCTTGAATAGTAATCCAGTTTCAGCAGCTTCAAAGCTATCCTGGGATGAAAACATTCTGTGTATCAGTGCAAGGTGCCATGGTGAAGTAATTTGAAATTTCACATTTGTATGACATTAAAAGTGAATGTGCACAGTGCACGTGCAAGTAAAAACTAGACCAAAAAAAAACTAAAAAATCTTCGGTCTCTGTCAGTAATAATGGTTGTTCCGCTGAACTCTGTTGGCTCCACTCACCAAATACAGAGACTGAAGTTAAACCTTTGTCAGGGGCTCAATGGCCACCATTCTTGTTTTTCTCCTCAATATGGTTCAAGACGCGTATATAGCACAACGAACAATTGTCCATAGACTGTGTACAACGGATAGATTGTCTCCACACAGCAATTCTAAGACCGCTGATTGGTCAATCGCGCAGATCACGTCATGATCACGTGGTCCGAAAAATAATTCCTTCAGACTTCGTGCGGAAGTATCGATAGCGATAACGATATCCGGTCACGATGTGTACGCGGTAAATGGTCTTGGTTCGTGATCGGATCGCTCCGGTATCGATCAAAAATTATCGAAACCCTGCAATTTCATGCATATTCACGCGACGCTCTGAAACCGGGAAGCCAATTGACTCTGTGCATGTTGCGATAGACTCTACAAATTCCAACGAACACGATGACATACAGACGCTAATTTGTAAGATTTTGACGGAAAAGCAAAAAGTAATCGAAATTCTCTTACCTGTGCGGTATCGGTGAGAAAATAGATCCTCCGAGAATACCTTTCATAATTCATATAAAATACGCGAAAGTGAAATTCTAGGTCGATTTTGGTACGAGGTGGTAGAGAATTGCACACTTGTTTTGTTGGAATTCTGTGTGGGGAAATAAAAGGCTTGCACTGCGCATGCTTACTATATTTTCATTCATAAATTGGTTCTCGGCAGTGGCTGGATGACGTCATGTAATAAGCAAAAATGTACACGACCGCTACGTTCACGCTCCGCTATCCGTTGTACACAATTTGTCGCTGTGTATAGAGAGGGCGGCAATATCATAAGCGATGCGCTACTAGATTTAAAAAAAACATGCATTGAATGAATCTCACCTCGATGCTAAATTCGCTTCAACTGGTCTAGTGCGCAGGGTATTTTAGCATCGAGGTGAGATTCGTGATCTAGCACCGCTCATGATGTTGCCATGGTGAGTGGCTATCCTTTTTGTCTCACCTGCATAGCAGAGTGAGACTATAGTTCCGACAGCAGCCGCGTCAACACCAAATCTTAACCAAAGGTTAAGTTTTTGAAATGACAGCATATTAGTTCATGAAACTTGGTCATAAGGTCAATCAAGTATTACTGAAATCCTGCCGGAGTTTCAGTTCACCTTTCTTCTTCTTCCTGTTACAGCAGGCAAACTCCTCGATTGGGATATAATTGCTGCAGGCATGTGTGGCTAGTGGTGAATTTGAATTAATGATGTGCCCCCCGGATGAAAGTAAACATTTGAATTTTGTTAAGCCTTGTCTTAAAACCATTGACCGATTTAGCTTCACGTATGTCTACTGGTAGCAGATTCCATTCTGCCATGGTCCTTGGAAGGAAAGAGTACTTGAAGCAATCTTTTTTTGTTGTTGGTCGGGAAAAAGAGATTGACGATGATTTCCGTGTCCTGACAGAATCTTGAGAGGGAGCTGTTAAGTATCGACCTACGTCGACCGAAGCACTATGATTTATAGATTTATATAAAAGTGTAAGTCTTGAGATAGCCCTTCTATCTTCGAGAGATTTCCATTCAAGTAACTTCAGCATCTGGGAAACACTACTGGTTCTCCTGTGATCTTTACAGACAAATCTAGCGGCTCTAGGGTCCCACACAGAAGCACAATACTCCAACTTTGGACGTACTAACACTTTATAGGCTGTTTCTTTTACATTTCGGGGGCAAGTATACAAGTTTCTTCGAAGGAGGCCTAAAACCCTATTCGCTTTAAATATGGTAGTATTAACATGGTCCGACCAGGTTAAGTTGCTATTTATCTCGACACCTAAGTAATTGTGACTTGTGACAACGTTTAGACGTTTCCCATTCATATCATAGGTGATTAGAAGGGGTTTCCTTTTATGAGTGATGTGCATAACATGACACTTATCGGTGTTAAATCTCATTTGCCATGTAGTTTCCCAATTACACAGAGTATTTATGTCCTGTTGTCAAACTTTCCCATCATCCTGTGATTTTATCTCACGGTAAAGTATACAGTCATCTGCAAAGAGTCGAACATGTGACTGTATATCTTTGGGAAGATTGTTGACGTACAGTAAGAATAGCAAAGGCCCTAAAACGGTAAAAAGGTCATTTAGGGTCAATGAACTTTGGCCATTTTGGGGGTATCTGTTGAATTACCATCATTACTTTAAAAGTTTATGGATCTGATTCATGAATTTTAAGACATAAGAGTAATCAAGTATCACTGATTATGCTTTGCGAGTTTCATGTCATATAGCCATCAACATGAAAGCTCAGCTTCTTACCAGCACCTATCTCACCCAAAGTCGACTGCAAGATCTCCAGACTAGTTTCCGACCCAAGTTGTCCTGCTTGCCATGCATCTGTGGAAACTGTCTTTCACTTTGTTAGTGAATGCATAGCCTATACCCATCTCAGGAATAATCGTCTGAAACATTTTCCAGAGGATGCCATTAAAGTGCTCTCAAGCTTTTCAAATAGAGACTCTTATCCTCATGTTGCAAGAACCAGACTTATCCTCCTTGGTGTCATTGGCAATGTCTCGTATCAGTTTCCTGACTTTCATCCTGTTACTCTTCAATTTATTTTTGATTTACATTTCTCAAGACAGCGCCTTGTTGATCAAGCTGCTGCAAACAGTGACTAATAGCTACATGTAGTTATTTTACCATGCTGTACTGCAACTAAAGGCCTGCAGTTCTCTGGTGAACGGAGGAATTCAACACAGAAGAAGAAGATCAAGGTCAAAGGTCATTTAAGGTCAATGAACTTTGACTAAGTTGGGGGTATTTGTTGAATTACCATCATAACTTTGAAAGTTTATTGGTCTAGTTCATAAAAGTTGGACATAAGTGTAATCAAGTATCACTGAACATCTTGTGCAAATTTCATGTCTCTTGACCAAGGTCAAAGGTCCATGAAGTTTGGCCATGTTGGGGGTATCTGTTGAATTGCCATCATAACTTTAAAAGTTTATGGATCTGATTCATGAAACTTAAACATAAGAGTAATGAAGTATCACTGAACATCCTGTGCAAGTTTTAGGTCACATGACCAAGGTCAAAGGTCATTTAAGGTCAATGAACTTTGGCCATGGGAGAGGGTATTGGTGGAATTACCATCATTCATGTAACTCTGAAAGTGTATTGGTCTAGGAAATAAAACTTGGACATAAGAGTCATCAAGTATTACTTAACATCCTGTGCAAGTTTCAGGTCACATGACCAAGGTCAAAGTTCAATAGACTTTGCCATGTTGGGGGTATTTGTTGAATAACCATCATAACTCTAAAAGTGTATGGATCTACATGTAGTTTATAAAATTTGGACATAGGAGTAATCAAGCATCACTGAACATATCATGCAAGTGTCGGGTTACATGACCAAAGTTAAAGGCCATTTAAGGTCATTGAATTTTGTCAATTTTGGAGGTAATTATTAGATTGCTGTCATAACATTCAAAGTTTTTCGATATATATAGTTTATAAAATGTGTATATAAGGGTAATCAAGTGTCATTTACAAGTCTTAGATGGCATAATCAAGGTCAAATGTCATTTATGGCCAATCAACATAGTATTGTATCATTGTATGAATGGTGTTTTTTGTGAATAATTATTTTATAGTAGTTTTCAAAGTTAGCACTGCTGCTACTATATTGAATCGTGTGGTGCAGGTGAGACTGCCAGAGGCACTCCACTTGTTTGATATTTTTACCAATTTTATTTATAGAAAACACACAAAAAAGAATAGAATAAAATCGCTTTAATACCTCGGCCTGGAAAGTTGGTTTGCATGTCTCTTCCACGGAAATAAAAGCAAATAAAAAGATCAGTGGTGGTGCTAATAAATTTCATAACCTTAATTCAACTTGTTGGTTGTAGATTCAGTGTATGCAGCAATTCCGCTGATTATTTGATAAAATATGGAACCAAACGTTATAAAGACATATTTTTATCATATTAACAGTCCCGCAGCACAGAACATGCTTAATGTTCTGTGCTCTACCAGCGATTTGTGTATACCTGTACAGCTAATTTGGCAATGCAGTGTTTTCTGCTAGTATAATTCAGTTTCAGTCAGACACGCGAGTCTACATTTTTCTCCACTGTTTCAGTAAATTTGAGGATATTATTATGGAATATTCATATATTGCGATGATTTGCAACTACATGTAAAGGTTGGTGAATGCCATTTAAAGAGATTTCCAGGGATACTTTAAGTGGCTTTACAAATAATGATACTGTTTAACCTTGACCGAACTTGACTCGAAGTTCAGATGTCGTGCTCGCATTTTGCCGCTGTGCTATTGCAGTGCGTATGGCTAAATGTGCGGCTCTTACAAACGTGAGAAAGCATGATGATACCAGAGTTTTTAATTACATATTTTGCTAAAATGCATTCGTTGACTGCGGGATCAAGCCATTTCCAATCAATATATCGCTCTTTTTTTTCAATGTATCAAATTTTCCTCATGTTTCAGCTGAAACGTTTGGAAACGAAAAACACCCTCGGCCCATCGTCTAATGGCGATGCAACGAGTTCGCAATTCCAGCAGAGGTGGGGCTCCACCGCAAAGCGGACCCCCTAGGTTAATAGGCCTACGAGGATGAAGCTAGTATCAATGAAAATTCTGAAATCAAGCAAGGGCCCCACTAATTCAAATAACAAGGTTTTATGATAACCTTGTTTGCTGTTCCTACAGACTCCCTGTGTGGGGGAAATAAGGTTGGCAATGCTTGGCTTATTTTCTCTTGTTTTTAGAGACAAATGCTTAATTTTTTTACACCATCAGTTTCCATCACAACTATTCATCATATAACTTGGCTCTTAAGTAAATTGAATTCTTTTAATGATTTTTTCTGAATTATAAATAGCGATTACAAATGATAATTTTCTTAATTTTATTTTCCACCAATAGAGAACCAGGTACAGAAAATATTTCCAAAATGCCGCAAGTTTTTGAGCACTCTGATGAATACAAACATGATACCCAAGTTACTGATGAAAAATAAATTGCAACTGTATGGAAATTAGTATTTTTGGTTACAAAAGTGATCTTTTAAATGATTTTTTTAATGTGTATTGTATACTACATAGATTTACATAGATTCTTCTTCTTGTGAAGTACAGACTGCCTTTGGCAGATTATTGTAAATGCTTGTCAAGTGCCCAGATGAATAGTGTGAGTAAAAATCTCTACAAAACTACATATACATACTTGTATGTGCGGCTAAAAACAGAAGAGGCCTTAACAAAGCCTTCTTTGCTGCACCTCCTGCTTGAAAGACGCGAGGGAGGTGCTGTGGACTATCTTTGCTGGGAGTGAGTTCCATATTCTGATAGCAGATATATTTGTGTTCTGGCATATGGGATTCCCCACAGGCAGGCTGGTTGCAGTGAACAAGTGAAGGTCCCCAGAAAAGATGATTATTCTTGTATACTGTTTACAGTGAAAAAAAAGGCTGGGCCGGTTGCATGGCCAATTTCCTTCTGCATTTGGCCTTCCACTGTAATTAGTATAATACACAGTGTCTTTTGAAGTAGAGCATTCATTCCTCTGTTAAATACATGTATGTAACTTGTGACAACATCTGTAGTGCACATGCAAAGATGTTTCAATCAGATGCAGGCATGCCAGCTACTCCTTTCTTCCTGGAGTTTAGGTTTTTAAGATTTGTTTATCAACCAATAAGAGGAGCACTTCATTTTTCCATTTTATTTTAGAAAAAAATAAGTCAGCCCATATATGTATTTGTGTGGTGGGGTATCAGTGTGTGTATGGGTGTATTAAAGAGTAATAGTTTTTCAACATTTGTAATTTCTCAATGTTCAAATATAAGAACGCTAAACATGTCTTAATTGTATAAAAAAAAGTGAGGGAGACACACTTGACATTGAGCAGAGAAAAAATTTGCGCCACGCGATTAGGACTCCTTTTTCTTTCCGTTTTCGAATACTGGCAGACCTGCAGATATAGGTCTAAGTACAATTTTTGCTTACAGTGCCTTTACATGTATTAGATCTGAGGCAATTTCTTTCCTTGTCGTTACAGGTGTGTTTTGATAGCATGATGAACCCCAAGATGAGCCTTTCGCCTCCGCAGCAGCAGTTCCCGGCCATGAACTCACCGCAGAGGGCCGGCTCGTCCTCGCTCTCTGTTCCCGGTGGCTCGTCTAGCCGCATCAAGGTTGCCCTGAAGCCTGGCCGATCTTTAATGGACTGGGTTCGGCTGGGTAAGCAGCAGGGACGAAGGCTGAATGGAGTGCAAGGACAGAGGATGGAGGTGACTGAAGAAGAACTCGCCAAGCATAACAAGATTGACGATGGCTGGTTGGCGATCAGAGGTGAGTTTTAAGAGACCTATTTGTATTCGTCCTTTCTTCTTTTTCTTCTTCTCTTCCCATCATCTTTATCTTCTACTGCCTTTTCAATACCTTCCTTTCCATCTTCTTTTTCTTTGTCTAATAATTTGCACTTTTTTTTTTTACGTAGCTTCCTCATCTTTTTTTTTTCAATTTATCATCTCCTATTTCTCCTACGATCCATACTGTATGGATCGTAGGAGAAATAGGAGATGATAATTGCATGATACAATGGATTAGGAGCCAGACTAGAGTAATTGATATAATCGAAGCAATTAATCAATGAAATGGAGATGGGCTGGCCACCTTGCAAGATCACATGATAATACGTTGTAGGCAAACGCACCACAGAATGGATCACGAAATCAGGGTAGACAAATATTGAGATGGAGTGACAAGCTCACAAAATTCATTGGCATAAATTGGATTGCATCAGCACAAGACAAGCACTTTTGGCACCAACTTGAGGAGGCCTTTGCCTAATGCAGTGGGCTGAACATGGCTGATTTGATGATTTCTCCTATTTCAATCTTGAAAGTGCCCTGTATCTGTTTTCTTCTCCCCATCCCTTTCACTTTTTTTCCCTTTCTACATGTAGTTCCTCATATTGCTGCTTCATCTGCAGCTCTTCCTTCTCAATTATCTTGTCCAAATTCTGTCTTCTTTCTTCTCTATTCATTTTCCTTATTTTTTTCTAAATCTTTACCTTCTATCCTAAAAATAGTTGCTTATAGATTTTGTTATTGTAGACTTCATGTATCTTGTTTTCTTTCATTTTAATACGCCCGTCCTAGGACGGGATGTATTATGGTATCACGCTCAGTGTCCGTCTGTTAACTTTTCCTTGTAAACGCGATAACTTCAGTTTCACTTAACCTAGGTTCATATTATTTGGTGTGTAGAATACTAGCATGGATCCTAGGAAGCCTATTGATTTTGAGGTCAGAAGGTTTGAGGTGAAGTTGCCACCGTCTGCTTTTCTTGCTTGACCAATAACTCCATTTTCCGTGTTACAGGCGGGCGTATTATGTGCGACACTTGTTTCATTTGTTTTGTACTTTATATCTTCTCATTTGTTTTTATTCCTTAATGCTTCTCTATGTACATGTATGTTTGCTCATGCCCTTCTTCTTTACAAGACAGGAAATATTTCAGACAAGGCTTTATAAATACAAAAGTCAATAGATTTCAATATGAAAAATTATTTGTAGGGTTGTGATCCTTGAGTAGAACCTTGTGTGGTTTTGGCCTCAGGGCCAGCGTTGGCCTTGGCCACGGCCAAAGCCTGAGCTTTCTCGGCCGTCACATTGCAAAACGTTGTATCTGAAAATTCTTATTTTTTCAGGTTTTTGACATTTGGAGGGGTTTTTTCAGGGTGCTCTTTTCATTAATCTTACTCTCATAATTACAGGTATTTTGATTTTCAAGATAGCATGGGCTATCAGCAGGACTTTTTTCAAATTTGCCAACTCGTTTGATGGGAAAAGTATATATCTTTATTTACACTCTAAAAATACCACAGTATAACACAATGTTTTTCGGTGACAAGATGGATCTCTTAGTTACACTTTTCTGCCATCAAATGAGTGAGCGCACCCAGCTTCGTGAAATATGGCAAACATTATGTAATTGCATGTATCTGCAACATACAAATTGTATGCCAAGAGTTTTGTGTGTCTTCGGCTTGTACCACAAACATGAAATGATGTATCTTCAGATACATCATTTTGCCTTGATTCAACCATAGAAACTAATCAATGTTATTTGCATAAATACACCTTTTTGCCATGATGTTGCCATAGCCGAATAGAAAATGTATTCTGATGTATGTTCTGCAGATACATAATTTTGCCAGTATTACACAGACTACTTGTCCTCTGAGCAACAACCATAACAAATCATGAGTAAATTCCTGTTTACTGTACTATAAAATAGGCTAGTACAACTACATGTACAATACATCAGTAAATGGTGTTCATGTACATGTAGGAGCTGTACTTGTTACCCCCCCCCCATGTACATGTATGACAATCGTCATGTTTTATCTTAATCTTGGCTGGTCGATTGGGAGAGCTCACATATATTATTAACCCTACCCCCATTTATCTACAGTAGGCAGTGCTGCACCATCCCGAGTTTGCTCAATCTCGAGATTTTAGCCCGATTGGCCCTTTTCGCAATTAACTCTTCATGCGTTCACCTGTAAACCCCCTGTGTGGTGCATTATTTTAGCAGTGATCCCCTCTACATACACACTCTGTTATTTAGAGTGCCATAAATTTTTATCTGATCATTTTGAAAGAAAATGTTGTGTAGCAAACTTGTAGAGTGTTTCCTGGGCTTTCTTATGGTATATAAATCTATTGGATAAATTATGGAAAAATCTATAGTAAAGTACATTTTCTAAATGCTTTCTTCTAATACTTCCAACAAAATTTAGCCCCCCTTTTACTTTGGTTCTTGTATTAGTGGCATGATTTTTATTTATCCACTTGGACTGTTCATTACATACATGTAAGCTTTGTATTGATACCAAAATCATGATAATCTGATATGAATAGCCCATACATAGTGGAAAATAAAAGAGAGTAAATTTTTGCCTGGTCAAGGTACTGTACTCCATTGAAAGGGTCTCATTCACATTCATGCCATGAGTCACAGACTCCTAACAATAAACCTGGCCATGGTATTGTTTGTGAGGAGGGTTTTATTGATTTTCTCCTCTCCTTTTTCAATGAACTTCCTGGCAGTGATCAGGATGTATTGATTTTTTGGGGGGTTACTAGTAAAGGTACAATAAAGTGGGGTGGCATGATTTGTTCGGAAAATAAACGCGATATAAGTACTAATTTTTTATTCTGTAATTTGTAAACTGCGATAATCTGTCAAACGCTAAACTAAATGTCGCACACGCGATGATCGATTGGTACACATGTACGGTATACACAAACGCCAGGCTATACATTGTGGCTAGGCACGCTCCGGGGCATGCAATTGTTCAAAAAACAATGGGACTGGGGACGTCTATGGGAAATGTGTGGTTGTGCAAAATTGCGAACGAAACACGCCTACGGATGGGCAATAATGCGAACGTAACGCATGAAGAGTTAATCTCGAGATTCAAGAAACCCCGTCTCCACCGTCGCAAGAAGAGCGATTCCTGCTCGAGCGAGGCATGGATGCATGATGGTCTGACGCCGTGAATAAATAATCCCGAGTGCGTCGGCACTTATGAATTAGCGCGATAATTCGTAAAATAGCGCACTATCTTGCAAATAATCCCAAGTTGACTTGGGATTGCAATCTCGAGATTAATCCTACGAACTAGCGCGAGAATTGCGTCTCCATTGCAAATAATCTCGAGATTGTTCAGATCGGGTTCATTTGCCGGATCAAAAATAGCGCGCTAATATGAAAACTCGGGATGGTGCAGACGGCCCTTTTGACTGCCCACCCTCTCTCCCTCTCCCTTTAACACCCAGGTACTCTTATTTGGGCAGGCTGAGTGAGAGAGCGCAACACTGTATTGTAAATTGCATAAAGAGAAAAAAATACCTCCAGAGTACAATTTATTAATGGATCTCTATTCGACCCTGCTCTGGATAATGCGCTCGCTCGAGCCATCAATCCACTTTGCTCCATAATTTTCTGGATTTCAGGTTGCCTTGACATTTTGTGTTTATTCACTAAAGGGACTGTAAAGGATAGAGTTGGGCAGACAGTGCTAATTTTCTTTTGCCATCAACAGATTAAGAAATTGTATATGTCTGGTGATCTGTAAATCATGAGTACATTCAAGTGCATGTACATGTATGCATATAACTTTTGGGTAATATTTTCGCTTTACTAGTATTTCAAAATACACTTTTGAAATGAATGTACTGTACACTCATACACTGTCCTTGTACTCCACAAACCCAGATCAACAAACGGAAGCAGAACTTCAAGTTTTAGTCTGTAAAGTTAGAAATCATTCAGCTACCTGTGTATGTATACAGCAGTAATTTCAATTCACAATCTTAAATCTTTGCTATATTTCATATTGAATATAGTTTGTAGTAAATATTTTTGAGCTCTTTGCCTTTCATTCAAGTCTGGAGTCAATATCACTTTTTTGTCAGTGCAATTCATTCTCTTTGTTCATGTAAATACCTACATGTATGATGGAATTAACCCGAGTGTTTAAAGTGCAAATATATCTTTGACACTTCCGGAAGAGTAGCCAGGAAGCCTTGTAATATTTGTTTTTGAAAACTTATCACTATTCACACGTTAATATTAAAGTTGTACGTTTGGTGTAGATCAGTTTATTTTTTCTTCACTTTTTTAATACAGCTTTGTTGTAAGACTTTCAACCTTTGATTCTTTTGCAAACTATTTGAAATGTTTCTCAAAATGTAAATAGTTCTCTAAACTCTTCCTTCTGCAGAGTTCTTTTAAATTTGTTGAGAACTTTAGTGTTTAATAATATAAAGTAATCTACTATTTGTTTGGACAATTGTACATTTTTTATTAGAGGTGGGCTTGAAATGGGTGATATTTCAAAACCAAGTTTTTTGAAGCAGATTGTTGTCCTGATATGAGACCGTTTGAAAGAAAATCGAAGGAAAAATGGGGACAGTGCGGGCCAAAAACAATTTTTTGAGGAGTGTGAATTAAAAGTCTCTTAAAAATGAAAAAGTCATCTTTTCTTATTTGTTTTCTTTTTCCTTATGTTTTCAATGTACAGTATTTTTCCAAGCCTTAATATGAAGAAAACATGTTTGGAATTTCCTTGTACAGTTACATGTATTTGTAGTGAATTAGCATTAATAATCTAAATTAAACCTCAAATTTCCAATGCATAGAAAATCTCTAGCAATTTATTTAGGTATGTGCAATGTACATGTAAAAAAAATACCATAAAGTGAAGATGAAAGTAGCAACAATAGAATATGCAGTTAAAGGGGAAGTTCACCCTGACAAAAAGTTTACTGTAAAAATGACAGAAAAAATAATAAAAAATATTGCCGAAGGTTTGAGAAAAATTCATCAAATAATTAAAAAGTTATTAGAATTTTAATTATTTGATTTGTGACGTCATATGCGAGCAGCATTCCTACATACATGTAGCGAATGGTAAAATATAAATGAAATGCCATTTTCTCAGAAAATTGAAAATGGTTTTCACTGTACCTTTTGTATATCAATAGACAAGTAATTTCACACCCGATCATGAACAGAAAACAAAATTAAGTCATCAGGAACCATACAAAATTTGAAATTCATGCATTTTATAACACATGGGGCAGCTGCTCGTTTATGACGTCACAAATCCAAAACTTTGTACTCTGATATTAAACTTTCTTACTCTTTAATGGATTTTCCTCAAACCTTCACCAATATTTTTTACTATTTTTCTGCTATTTTTACAACAAAGTTTTCTTCAGGGTGAACTTCCCCTTTAAGCCTAAAAAAATCATTTTTTGGCATGTAGGCCTACTGTCCCAATTTTCTTTAAAATGGTGCAATATCGATCAGGACAAGATTCTGCTTCAAATGATGTGTAACACTTGACTCTAAAATACCAGCCATTTTTTACCCCTGTATTAGCCCACCCCTACTTTTATGAGTTGAACATGTATATTTAAACTTCTTTGAAGCACTGTTTGTTCATAGCGTGAGTCATTCTTTGCATTGTAAAAAGGAAGAAAAAACGGACAGATAAAGCAGTTTCCGGATCATTCCTTTTAATCTTTCCAATATTGCTGTGTCATATTGTATTTCATGTTATTCTTTAATACCTGCATACATTTCTGCCATTTATATAAAGACTATCTTGTAGCAAACATTTCTGAGTAATATTTCAAGGAAATTTGTTCCAACTGAAAAAATGTAATTTGTAATCCTGATATGGAAAAAAATGTGAAGTCATGGCTAAATGGTGTTCAGTAAAATTAAAACTGAAATAAAAGAAAACTCTATAAGATGAGTAATATAAAAGTGAGGTACACCTGCAATTCAAATTCAGAAGCTGGAGGCTGCTTTGGTTCAAAATGAAGTGAGTATGAAGAAACAGGTAACTCTTTGAATTCAATTATTTGTTTTCTATTGATTGTGCCTAGAATGTATTAAAGGTATTGAAAGATGTCTTGTCATGATTTTAGGTAATTTATTGAATTTAATGATATGAATGATTTTCTTTGCATTTTTTAAGGCTTCTTTATGATTTTTATTGAGTAATTATAATTCGTACTACACAAAAATTGTGTGTACATACAGTATGTAAAAAAGAAAAATCTGCAAACGTACATCAATTACAGAAGTAGTAAATATACTCGGTATCCATTGATGTCAAGTGAATATCAAATAACATTAGCTTCCTCCTCATCAACTTGCATTTTGTAGCAATTTTTCAAAGAAAATTTGTTGACAGAATTACTGTGTAGAATATTTATGGGATGCTATAATATTGTTGTAAGCAGCACTTGATACCAGCTAATATTCTGTTAAATGCACATTTGAAGCTTTACAGGCTTTTTTTATCGGGGGGGGGGGGGACCTTGCTCATTTTATATGCAGATTGCATTTGTTCTTTACTTTTCCATATATTTCTTTTGTGACATGCCTTTTAGTATTTAACACTACTGAAAAAAAAACAATGTTTGGATGCAACCCAATATATCCCAGTGCCAATGCAGCAATATTTGTTTATTAATATATTTACCATATATTTATTTACCACTTAGTTTAGTCTTTTTATACCCTGGCAAATTGGACTGTTAACACATAATTTTCCTATTGAAACATACATGTATACCCTTTTTTCATTATTTTAGTGTTTTTTACACCCTTATTACGTTACATACTTATAACGTGCCCTATCTTGAAAAGGAGATCCATTTTACATGTTTTTTGGTCACGCATGGTATTCACTCGTCAATAGAAGTGCCCCCCCTTTCAGGGCAAGCTTCAATCAGTGTAAAACAGGGTCTTGTCTTACAAAGAGTTATGATTGATCCAATTAATCTCATCTGTATAGAAATCCGTTACTGTCCTAATATTTTATACAAGGAATTTGAACAATGTCTTTTGTAAACAAAGAGAAACACATTGAATTTTCAAGAAAACGATGAATGTCTGAATACACATCATAGTTTTGAACAACCGTATATTTTAGATGTCAGTGTTGCTGGCTTTCCATAGTTGTGGTCGATTGGATCAATCGTAACTCTTTGTAAGACGGGGTCCTGATTGTCCCTTCACCCAGCCAAGTGATGAACAAGGAATACTGACCAGTTTAAAAGTCTACATGCAGCATGAACACAAATGAAATAATATAATGTACTTGTACTTTGTAGAGATAATGAGAAAAATGAAGGTGAAAAAGTAATGCCTACTAAATAATCAATATAGAAATTCCTAAATTTGAAAATCAATGTTATATTAGGCACTGAGGTTTATATCCCTGCTATGAATATTCATTAGGTATTGTAAAATGATTTGTCTATACTTATAGTGTGTCACACATGTAGAGTGGAGGGAGGATAAAAAGACTTCATAATGTTTTGTGAGAAAAGCAATCGGAAGCCCACCACTTCTGTCATGGTTTTAAGGTTATCACAGGGACATGCACAGCATCCCCTGTCAGTCAGCTATTGATTTGACTTGTTCATTACATAATAATTCTATTCAGGCACTCCTCCAGCACCATCAGTTGAGTATAGAACCTTGACCCAGTTTGGTCTATTTTTAGACATGACTACATGCACATGCTTTCATGCTGTGTTTAAAGTCCAAGTCAGGTTTTTGTACTTTGATAAGACATAGGGGTACTGTACAGGACTGAAATGAGAGGATACTCATGTATTTTCTTCTCCTGCATACCGTACTCATTCAAGAGGTCTAGTTTTACAGTTTTATCTACAATGTAGATTGCACACTTGAAAAAGGTAATAATATAAAGTAACAGTGATTTCTTTTAATGATAAACAATATTTGACATTACATGTATGACCTCTCATATTATTCATGTTTTGAAAGCTATATCTTGTATGAAATATGCTGTTTCTTGACATGCTACGATTCTTGTGCTATCTTGAATTTTGATCAGTGGCAGATCCATGGGGGGGGTGCACAGCCGGCTTGTGCCCCCGCCCCCCCCCCCCCCCCCCCTTTAAGAGGCATAATTAAAATACATGTATGTCATGTAAAAATGCTGTTAAAACACAAGCGTGCCCCCTTTTGATAGTGAGGATCCTCTTTTTTTGCATGTCAAATTTTTTCCGTGGTGTAAATATATGTATGCCCCCCCTTTTGGAAAATCCTGGATCTGCCCCTGATTTGGATATGGAAATACATGAAAATCATATTGTTTTTTATATTAACAGGTAAAGTATACAATGTGACCCCCTACATGGAGTATCACCCTGGAGGAGCTGAGGAGTTAGAGAGAGGCCTTGGAAAAGATGCTACCGATCTCTTCAATGAGGTATAAATTAGCCTTTTCAAGTTTTTGTAAATTAAGAAATTAAAAGTTCGCTGTGAAGGGACATGTACACGTACAATATGCATGAAGAATGCAGGTTATGTTTCAGTTCATACATGTACAGGTGTACTATAGCTTCCATGACCTGCTTTGGTTAATAAGTATTAGGTGAAAATACAATTTTTTGTATTTTTTAATTGCCCTTCCGTTATTTTTCCTTTCACTCTCTGATCTTATCACTTTGCATATACCCTTTCTCTTTCCCTCTGGAAACTTCTCTTTAATAATATCTCTCTTCCTGTCTTTCTCTCTGTTTCTCAATCTCACTTCATTTTCTTCCTATCTCTGTAAATATTCTGCATCTAATCTCTCTCTCCCATTACCTGTCTCATGTTTTTTCTTCTCTTTTACTATCTCTTAATGTGTTTTTCATGTATCTCTTCCTTTCTTCTCCCTTCTCTCTCTCTCCATCCTTCGGTCTATGAGGCTGTTCTTACTATGCTCCTAAAACTAGTTTAGTAGAAACTAGTTTAACATGTAGTGAGAACGGTCAAAGCGGTCTTGGAAGAAATCTTCCAAACCAGTTCAGAAAACCACCTCGCGATGTAGTTTTCAAGATCACTTTGCCAAGTTAAACTGTTTTTTTTTATTGAGGACACAACTGTTCTTCGGTAAGCGATCTTCGCACATTTTGAGCGCGTGAAATTGGCGCGAAACGTGTCACCGTACTGAGAGCGCTTTCATAGCAACAAGAGCGCTTTACGTGAACTGATTTTGAAAACCACTTTCATGTGATCAAGTGGGAACGCTAGCAAAGCGATCTTCCAAACTGGTTTCCTGAATCGGCTTCCAGTAAACTAGTTTTAGAAAGCGTAATGAGAACGGGTCTTTATCTTTCTCTCTATCTCTCCTATCCCAGGTACATAGATGGGTGAATGTAGAGTCAATGCTTGAAAAGTGTCACATTGGTTCTCTTCAGAAAGCTGATCCCATGGCTGTCTTCAAAGTGCCAGGTTAGTCCAAAATTTAAAATCACAATCTTAACGTTTCACACACAGCATCTTCGTGATTTTTTTTATTCTGAGATTGCCCTTGATGTTAATCGTCTTTGGCTTTTGGCAATTCCTCAGTATTCAGATTACATATTATGTTCTGCTTCTTTGATTGTTTGTGTAGCTCTTGGTACTGGTATTTTTTTGTATTTTGTCATTTTTTATTAATTGTTTGCATTTTTATCATGTTTTTTTATATTGTACAATTTGTATTTGAATATGGAAATAAATGAATTGAATTGAAGCTACTGTTTTCACATCAAATTTTTCATCGGAGTGAACTTCCCCTTTAATATATAGATACATTGAGCTATTTTCAAGGGTGAATTGATGCTTGATATATACGCCTGATTTGTCTACTGCCCATTTTACTCGTTTCATTTCAGTTGTGATTTATTTCAAGCAGTCATAAAAATACAGAAATATAGGCCTACAGATAGTTAAGAACTTGAGATTAAGATTCCCTGGAATTCAAAGAAAAAAATACTGGTGGGGCACTACCATGACAAAATTCATATCAAATTAACAGGGGAAAAAATGACATCCTTTTGTCCTGTCTCACCATTTTCAGTTATTATAAGCTGTTATGGGCTATTATACATGTAGACTATATTTAAAGGGGAATGAAACCTTTGGAACAAATAGGCTTGTGTAGAAACAGAAAAATTAAAGAATAAGAATGAAGAAAGTTTGAGAAAAATTGGACAAATAATGAGAAAGTTATGAGCATTTGAATATTGCAATCACTAATGCTATGGAGATCCTCCTATTGGCAATGTGACAAGGATGTGTGATGTCACTGATGAACAACTTTCCCTTTGATGGACTATAAAATACCCTCAAAATGTCTCTTTTTGCTTTTTCTTATGATGATACAAACTCTTTATCCATGATGTATTCTTAAAAAATATGTATTACATGCCCTCATGTAGAAAGAACACATGATCTATGGATAGATGTGATAAAAGAGGCAATTCAAGGGAAATATATACTAAAGTAATGGGGAGAGTTGTTCACAAGTGACATCACACATCTATGTCGCATTGCCAATTTGCTATCTCCATAGCATAGTGATCGCAATATTCAAATGCTCATAACTTTCTCATTATTTGTCCGATTTTTCTCAAACTTTTGTTGACCTGTTTCTTTGATTTTTCTGTTTTCACACAAGCTATCTTGTTCCAATGGTTTCATTCTCCTTCAAACACTGACGACAAATAGAGCAAGGCAATTGACAGGGCTGATAGATTGCAAAAACTCATATTATTATAACAGAGACTTCTCCCTAACTATATTGTGTCTTTGGTCTGTTAAGATTCTGTTAAATGAGGCATTTCTTGCCTGAAAATGCTGTTTTTGCCATTAATACAAGCTGACAGACTAGTACTTCCGTGGAAAACAAATACAACTGAAAACATTTAACTCAAGTTTAATCCGTTTGCTTTTGTAACAGGGTCAAGGTGGGCCACTCTATACAAAGAAGACTATTTGGTGGCAAAATGATCTAAATTCTTTGAGGATTGTGTTCAAAATATTTTTCCTTCCAGCAGACCTGTTGTGGTCATGCATGAGTGAAATTCCAGGATTTCTTGCTATAAATTTGCTCAGGAGGAAGCAAAATGCTCAGCCTAGAACTCTTTCTCTTTCAGTTTTGTGGCAAATTTCTGTTTGCACCTGTACTACAAGTTTTAATGCCCTAGATAAAAAAAACAATAGAAATTCTTTTTAATTCAAAGGTAGTGTGTACCGGTATACAAAAGAAATGGATTTTCAATCAAGGAAGCAAAGTACTATATCAAGTTATTCTTACAATTTAATATGATTTATATCACTACAAACCCTTTTTATTTTGTACAATGAATATAGGCTTTTTGTCTTTTCTTTAAATTTTCTCTAAATTGTCTCTTTTTCTTCTTTGTTTTATATCATGCCATGGTGGTGTCCTGAGGTGTTTCACTTGTTCACTTCATCAACAGGATTCTCAAATACTGTAAATGCTGTTATTTTCGCGGGATTAATTTTCCGCGCTTGGCGGCTTCACAACATATTCGCGGGTTCTTAAATTCGAGCTTCGCACTCCATAATCACCAAGTCACTTCCTTCTTGCCCATCTGTGAATAGTTTTAATAAAAATTTCAGCAACGATAATTGGACTTTTTGATCATGATTCTAGCTCTAGGTTAGCATAATTCAGCATTGTTTTGATCTAATCATGAGCTTTTGTGACATTTAGCAAAACTTTTCTTTGCCGGGCGGACATTGGGGAAGGCAAAACAGAGGCGCTGCTGGCCTGGTATGGACAGCCTAGCACCGGGATGGACAGGGGGGATTACAGCTATTCAAAGTGCATGGGATCAGTCAACAAACATGGGCGATCGACCCAACGTCTTCTCAAAACCTAAACAGATCTAAACACTCACCAATCAAAACAGCAAAAGCAATTTATATTTCAACCAAAATCATATTTTAAATACCGATCTGCGACTGTTAAAAAAAATGATCGCATTGCTTTGGAACAAATTCTCGCGATGCATATGAATTCGGAGCTCAAACTTGCTTTCATAAATGCCGTCCTCTTTAGGTCAAATTGTGCAATCTCTTTGCCAAAACGATACACGCAATTGAACCGCGGTTCAAAACTTGCATTAAGATAAATGTTCATAAATTCGCGCTTGCCGATCTTGCCGCGAAATACGCGAAAATTTCCACTTTAACAGTACTGCGGCTTGTTCTGCGGTTGTTGGTCTTTTTTCCCCATGCTCAGGCACCGCACTGATTTTTCCCATAAGCCACATAATTTTTTTGCTTCACTCGAAAATAATTAATGCGGACTATTTTTTAATCCATGAATGCACTTTTCACTGGAAAGCCGCATTATGTTGAGCCACTTCCAATCTTAACTGTATGTACATGGGTATGTAGGGAGATCATGAAAGTGAATATGCATGTGGTTATATACTACATGTACTAGTAAAACGCCCATATCCCAATTGAGTTTCAATTGTACAAATCATGTACTATGCAGATTTCTTGTGTTGGTGCCAAAAGCGCACATTTAAAATTGGACTTTTCTTTGTGAAAATGATGAAATAAGCGGAATTATGTAATCATGGTAAAATTCAGATGATTCAGATTAAGATATTTTTATTGTCGAATTGCAATCGAGTACAAATGGAAATTCAATTTGTTTGCACAAAAAAATAATTTGAATATTACATGATACACACAGAACATCACACGATATATTAAACATACAAATCAACAAGCAAAGATAAGAGAAATTAAGATAAAGGCAGGAAGGGAAACCTTTTTAGATAATATGAGTTGTTGTGCCTGTTGTGTCTCTTTTTCATCATTACGGTATTTATGTTTATTTTTTGTCACTGTCTCCCGAACTATCCCATGTAGATAAGAAGACCTCCCCTTCCAAGCCTGAGGAGACTGGAAGCTATACTATAAAATGGCCCGATACTGTAGAAGACATTCCGTGGTATATGTGCAAGCTCAGAGGCAGAGACAATAAAGTCAGAGCAAAGTAAGTTTAATACATGTAGGGTTCGAAAGTGGTGACACAACATGTGCTCTTGCGATGTTTGCTATGGGATTGATATCTCAGAGGGCGTAGGGTGAAATTGTTGTAATTGAGTTTTCATATTGTTAAACAGTTATAAATCTTTTACAGGAAATTTATGAAAATTGAAACGTTAAAACTCACAATTCTCTATGGTTGTGACTTTTCACCAACCACTGTTGGCTTCAGTAGGGGAATGAACAGAACACCAGTAAAAGATTTATAATTGTTTAAATATTTCAAGTTTACAGGATGAATCTTGATATTCATGGATATAATAGAGTTTTTGGTTCAGAAAAATGTGGACATCAATAAGTACTAGACAAGCTACAATGACTTTCACATCCTACATATGCCTTTTGTATCTATCTGATAGATACCACCTACGATTTATTATCACAACTGGAATTCATTTTCTAGCAGTACAACAGGAACTGACCCAGAGTTTCTGTTTCTGAGATATTGTCTGGGACACACCCTGGAAATATGATTCTAGCAGTAAAAAACTCCTTATTTTTCAATTTCTCACTCATTCCCACATATATCACCTGCATGATATCACATGTAATGAAAATAAGTCTGCAATGCTTTCATATTTTAAATGTGAATGGTACCATTCTTTTATATGTATGAATGTTTACACCTATATCCAATATGAAATTTGAGGAAAAAAATGATATTACCATGACAGCTCAGGGGCCCGTTGCAGAAAGAGTTGCAATCAATCGCAACTCAAAAAAATCATGCGCAAGTCCCGAATGCGCGTTGTTGATTGGTCGAAAATCAAATTGCGCATGATTTTTAGAGTTGCGATTGATTGCAACTCTTTCTGCAACGGGCCCCTGCTATATTGTAATATATTTCAATGTGAATGGTGGCCATTCTATGTATGATTGTTTACACATAGCACATGGGATTTGAAAAAGAAGGATATTACCATGACAGCTCTGCAATGCCATAATATATTTCAAATGTGAATGGTACCATTCTTTTATATGTATGATTGTTTACACCTTGTATATCAAATATGAAATTTGAGGGGAAAAATGATATTACCAGACCATGGCAGCTCTGCAGAGTCATATGTTTCAAATGTGAATGGTGCCATTCTGGTCTACATGTATGTATGATTGTTTACACACATAGCAAATATTGGATTTGAAAAAAAAAAGATTTTACCGTGGCAGCTCTGCAGTGCTGTATTATATTTCAAATGTGAATGGTACCATTCTTTTGTATGTATGATTGTTTACACATATACAAACATGGAATTTGAAAAAAAAAATGACATTACCATGGCGACTCTGCAATGCCATAATGTATTTCAGTGCCCCATCCTACAAAGAGCTGTGATTGATGCGATCAACCACAACTATCTAGAATGCATGTAGGGAATGAAACCTTTGGAACAAATAGGCTTGTGTAGAAACAGAAAAATCAAAGAATAAGAATAAAGAAAGTTTGAGAAAAATCAGATAAATAATGAGAAAGTTATGAGCATTTGAATATTGCAATTACTAATGCTATGGAGATCCTTCCATTGGCAATGCGACAAGGATGTGTGATGTCACTGATGAACAACTTTCCCTTTGGTGGACTAAAAAATACCCTCAAAATGTCTCTTTTTGCTTTTTCTTATGATGATACAAACTCTTTATCCATGATGTATTCTTAAAAAATATGTATTACATGCCCTCTTGTAGAAAGAACACATGATCTATGGATAGATATGATAAAAGAGGCAATTCAAGTGAAATATATACTAAAGTTATGGGGAGAGTTGTTCACAAGTGACATCACACATCTTTGTCGCATTGCCACTTTGCTATCTCCATAGCATTAGTGATCGCAATATTCAAATGCTCATAACTTTCTCATTATTTGTCCGATTTTTCTCAAACTTTCGTTGATCTGTTTCTTTGATTTTTCTGTTTTCACACAAGCTATCTTGTTCCAATGGTTTCATTCTCCTTTAAAATATTATTGTATACATTCATTATTTTCGTGACAATTCGATGTGCTTCTCTTTGTTTACAAAGGACATTGTGTAAATTTCCAAGAGAAAATATTATAAAACTGACGGATTCCCATTTAGTTGAGGGTAATGGGATCAATTGTATTTCTTTGTAAGACGGGGCCCTGATGTGAATGTTTACTCATTTATATGTATCTGTGTTCACTCTTAAAGAGAAATGCCAGTAGTTGCAGTAAAAAACTGATTTCATGAGAAAGTCTGTAAAACCAGGCTTAATTGTCAGAATATCATCGAGGATCTAGATCTGGTACAGTTACATACACTGAACTTTGTGAAATCTTGAAATCTACGCTGAAAAACGTTCACGCTGAAGATCACCAACATAGATAGGCGCACGTGGGACAGTGTGTTATTATTGCTGGAATAAAGACCCGACGGAAGTGACCGAATCTGCGCTTATTTTCCTTATTTCTCAGCAATTACACAATTTTTCCCAGAATCCTTTCGCACATATTTTTTATTCATACAAACTGACACTTGGGTGGTGTCACTATATTAGATTCTGTAAAAAGTCATTTTGAGATCGTTACCAAAACTGGAATTTATCTTTAATTTTGTTTTTCCGATTTCTTATTCAGACACGACTGGTACCAAATGGGCGATCAGGTTGTCATATCAATATATGCTAAATGCAGGGTAAGTTCAGAAGTTGGACTTTGAGTGATGATAAATAGTTCTGCTATAAAAGGATCAATGCTCTTTGTCTAGCAGTTGTTCATTCAATTTTGCGTTTTGACTGCAAGAAAATTTACAGAAAGTTTGGAATGGAATCACATTTTTCTTGATGAGAATATTTTTAATTTAATCTGAAGAATTAGTGGTTTCATTTTTGTGTTATTTCTCAATGCCATACATTCCTTGATATTGCAATCATAGAGTTTCCACAAAATATTCTTAGTTTATGTTTTTGTTGGCTGTACAATAACAATTGTAGCTCAATGACTCCATTCTCTTTCCTTTGCACGCAATTGGGACCATTCTTCATGCACTGTATGTACAGTTTTTCACCACGGACCATGTAATAGTAGACCTGAAAGAGAAGACCCTGAAAGTAACTCTCTACCTCGACAGTCAGTACTTCACACTCCATCTTGGTAAGCCCAAAATCTGTAGTTCAAAGTCCACCTTTGGCAAGGCATTTATCTACATTTTGCCACTCTCCACCCAGGCACCACCATAAGGAGCCCACGCCCCTTCTGTATTTTATGGGTGTTCCATTGAACATAGATTGATGTGTAGCTAAATCTAAGAAATTTGTTCTCCGTGCCTCCTTTATTTCCAAATTTGCTCCTTGCGGCCTCTCTATTTCACAATCCGGGGGGGCGTTTCATGAAAGGACTTGTCGGACGTTTTATCCGACAAGTCCCATTTTATCCGACGGTTACCATAGGAACAGTGCCTCTCAGCCAATCAAAATCATGGAAAGATGTCAGATCTGACAACTTGTCGGATGAAAATATTGATGAAACGCTCCCCTGGTTCCTTCTTGCACCCTGGTGTATAGTAAATGGGTACCTGGTAGAAAGAAATTCCTTGAATACTTTATAGCTGATCAGGGTGGCAGTATCTGGGTAATCAAGGGTGAAAGTATGCAATGCTTTATGAACACAATGTACATGTGAATGTTGTGTATTGTTTTTATCATATTTGTAGACCACATTGTCCTTTCTAGCTAGAGATTGACATGTAGAGTTGTACAAGACTTATTTTGCCCTCCATCTGGCAAGCTGAAACAAGCATATTGCAACCCTGAAATAGAGAGTATACATCCATGTACATCCAGAACAGTCTCAATATAGCTCTATTTTGGCTTCAAAGCGCAGAGTCAAATATACTCCATCATTCGGCCTGCCAGTTTGGTTAGCCCAAAGAAACATTGATACGGTTCCAAAATAAAGAGTATTATTCATACTTGTCAAATTATGTAACAATTACTACATGTAATATTAGGAAAATAATTTGAGATTGATGGTAGTAATTTCCTGCCTCGACCCATAACAATCTTAATATACATGTAGCTCTATTTTTGCTTCAAAGTGCCGTCAAATATACTCCATCATTCGGCCTGCTAGTTTCGTAAGCCAAAAGAAACATTGATACGGTTCCAAAATAAAGAGTATTATTCATACTTGTCAAATTATGTAACAATTACTACATGTAATATTAGGAAAATAATTTGAGATTGATGGTAGTAATTTCCTGCACTCGACCCATAACAATCTTAATATACATGTAGCTCTATTTTGGCTTCAAAGTGCCGTCAAATATCCTCCATCATTTGCCCCCCCCCCCCCAGTATGGTTAGCCCAAAGAAACATTGATACGGCTCCAAATAAATAGTATTATTCATACTTGTGAAATTATGTAACAATTACTCAGGAAAATCATTTGATAATGATGGTGGTAATTTCCTTCCTTCAAGAAATTATCCACGTTGTGTTGCACTCAACCCAGGTACGTAAATGGGTACCTGGCAGGAAATTTTCCTAGAAATGCAGTGTGCTCAACCGCTGTACTACTAAAGCCAGGGTATTTATGCTGCATTACTGTATAGCACTTTAGGGACTTCTGATAAAGTAATACCATGGTCACATTTGTTCTACGGCGGCCGTATGGCGAGTCGAAAATAGCCGTTTTATCAATTTTTATTCAAACCACCTATACGTACATGTATGTATGTATGTACATGTATGGACAAAAAATGTTGAAACGGCTGTTTTCGACTCGCCGTACGGCCGCCGTAGAACAAATGTGACCATGGCATTAGCGTTAATGGCTACATAAAGCAAGTACAATTATTACTATCATTGTTATTATATAATAAAATGAATATATTTTCTTTCTACAGAACTTCCAGAGGAGGTCCATCCAAACGTTAAAGGTAAGAATCCAGGGGATGTTTCATGAAACATCTTGTCAGGGGTTTTCATTGATAAATTTGTTCTGAGCCAATTGGATGCCAGAATTTCAATAGTTTACAACCATTGTCAGTGAGAAATTCCTGATAACATTTGTTTGATGAAATTCTCATCAGAAGGAGACATTGAAATACAATTGCTTGTCATTTATGAACCTTCCTACTTGTATGTACTGTAGTAATAAATGATTATGTTGATCTGAAATTTTCCACTTATTAAAGAAAAGTGAATTGCATTTGTCTTCTTCAATGAAGATATTGTCATAAAGAGATTCCTAATTAAACATGTACCTTGCATCAACGTAATTCATAATTTTTTTTTTTTTATTAATCTGTGTTCTTTCATAATATTTTCTGATAAGTAATTCTCTCAATTCCAGATAGGATTACAGAGCTTCCAAGTAGTACTGATTTTCAGTATTTAGTACTGAAAAGTGAGGAGAATACTGATAGTTTCTTGTAAAATACTGATTTCTAAAGTTTCAGTTGTATGTGTGGCCCTATGGTATTTTTTGAAAATACTGATTTCCTCACTGAAATACTGATTTTCAGCTTCAAAAATACTGAAAATGTTCCTTTTCAGGTTGGCAGCTCTGGGATTAGTCATTGATGAAATAAATCTTTGCATTGTGTACATAATATGTACATGCACACTTCGTACGTGGTTAGTCAGTAATCCAGGTTTTAAATCCGGTTTAGTCCCCAACTATGAGGGTGGCCGAATTCACCTTGCTCTCACAGAGATCACCTTCACACTCTTCTTAAAGGAGAATGAAACCATTGGAACAAGATAGCTTGTGTGAAAACAGAAAAATCAAAGAAACAGATCAACAAAAGTTTGAGAAAAATCGGACAAATAATGAGAAAGTTATGAGCATTTGAATATTGCCATCACTAATGCTATGGAGATAGCAAATTGGCAATGTGACAAAGATGTGTGATGTCACTTGTGAACAACTCTCCCCATTACTTTAGTATATATTTCACTAGAATTGCCTCTTTTATCACATCTATCCATAAATCATGTGTTCTGTCTACATGAGGGCATGTAATGCATATTTTTTAAGAATACATCATGGATAAAGAGTTTGTATCATCATAAGAAAAAGCAAAAAGAGACATTTTGAGGGTATTTTATAGTCCACCAAAGGGAAAGTTGTTCATCAGTGACATCACACATCCTTGTCGCATTGCCAATGTGAGGATCTCCATAGCATTAGTGATTGCAATATTCAAATGCTCATAACTTTCTCATTATTTGTCCGATTTTTCTCAAACTTTCTTTATTCTTATTCTTTGATTTTTCTGTTTCTACACAAGCCTATTTGTTCCAAAGGTTTCATTCCCCTTTAAACTTCTCTCTATTCGGTGCACGATGCATCCTCCTCCCTCAACCCAACCCTCCTAATCTTCATCACTTGTTTCTTCCATGTCTTCTTCCGTCATCCCCTTCCCCTTTGACCATCCTCCTCCTCAACCCAACCCTCCTACTCTCCTCCATCACTTGTTTCTTACATGTCTTTTTCTGTCGCCCCTTCCTCTCTGACCATCCTCCTCCCTCAACCCAACCCTCCTACTCTACTCCATCACTTGCTTCTTCCATGTCTTCTTCAGTCACCCCCTTCCCCTTTGACCATCCTCCTCCCTCAACCCTTCTAATCTCCTCCATCACTTGCTTCTTCCATGTCTTCTTTGATCGCCCTTCCCCTCTGACCAGCTACCTGGAACTAAAGGTGACCGCACACCTTGCGATTGGTCTGTGGCTCAATTTTGGAATAAAACGTAGTAGAATGTGATGCTAATATTGAGACTATATTGATATCTTAGTGTGTAATGTTCAAAATCATTGTACGAATACCTACATGTACAAATCTGTGACTCTGCTATCATCCTTAGAATAAAAGCAAATTTAATGTCTAGTGGCAATGACATAGCAGTTGTACATAAAGGCTTACAGTCTTTCAAAAATGGTTGTGTTAGTATTATTTCAATTAATTTTAACCTCAAATAAAATGATATGTTCCATTCATATTGTTTAGAAAATGAGCAAAATGAGATTTGTTCCAAAATCGGACTTCGAACAGTCGTAAGGTATGCGGTGGCCTTAAAGCACCCTTCTCAAAACACGATCATTATCCTTCCCACTGATCTCTATAAAAAATCTGGATATACCATAGGCCCATACGCGCCGTACGAACGATTGACGCCGCCGTACGGAGCAAGCGTGCGCCATACCACTCCCATGGTTTGAGAACGCGTCGGGAAGCTCCGCATAGCGTGCCGTTGGCTTGCGTGTAATTTCCCAAAGTAATCATGCACTTGCCATCAAATTACCCTTCTAATTACTTGTTTAACTTTTTTGAACCCTTTACACATCTAGACATATATTTACATCTTTTTCCTACCTTCAAAACAAACCTAGTTAGACATGAACAAACCATAACCCTTCTCCCAATATAAAACGCAATACAATTCCATTATTTGTGCATAATAATTAATGCTTATCACCTCACCTTTGTGTCTACTGTACCTTTAGGCAGATTTTGTGTATTTAGATGTTTTTTTTTCTCTCACTCTCTTTAGTGTTTTTCTTCACCATAAGTAATTTGTATAATTTTACAATATTCATATTTATGTACTTGCCCCATGGAAAACCAGCTGTAACAATCGATCGATCATCCTTACTGCTGATAATGGGCTACAAGCCGTATTTACTTTGTATATTTTTATGATACCGCATGTATTTTATCTGATTTTAAATACGAAAAATACTAATCAAACCAAACACATGGTTTATCGCTGATGACCGGAGGTGAGGGGTAGTTGTAACTTATGCTTTGGCTGATTTTGGGAAATGGCCCTTGCTAATGTATACAAAAAACTACGCTGAGCATTTAAAATATGCTCCTTTTCTCTTATAAACTTTAAAACACCCTCCCCCTATATGCCTTTGATTTTATTTAATGTAATTTCATCTTGTTTCAGCTGAAATATGTAGTCTTCATTGTCGCCTTTAACATGATTGTACATTTGTACAAGTATATTTTTTTTCATAATTTTCCTTTATTTTTTTCTAATATGTGTCAAGTATGAATGCTGGATTAAAGGCATTGTTTAACATTATGTTTGGTTTTTAAAAATCTGAGCTGCATGGTCCTAAATGTTTTCAGAATATCTGATGGGATGTAAAAATAAATCTGTGAAAAAAATTATGCTTCAGTTATCATTTAATGTTTCAAAGAAGTGAAAACCTATATCACCCCCATATAGACTACTGTGCTGGAGTTATCCTCGGAACGAGAATAAATGCTATTTTCATAGATATCTTGATAATGAATGTGTTATTTTCATTATTTTTGCATTTTTGTTTGTTTTTTCATCCATCTGAACATAGACTGGTCAGACAGCTCAGTTTTAGATTTTTTTTTAAATCAATCTACCACAATGTTAACTAGTGGCTTTACAGTAAACTTCACTCATATAAGCAACACATTCACACTAAGATTCTGGTTTCTTCCCTTTTCATCACCTACATTTCTTCTCATCTCTTACACTCATGCTCTTACTTTCACTACTCTATAAATATTTTCTTCCATCATTTACATGCCACACTTATAAATTATTTTACTTTCTTCCTTAACACTTGAAACACAAACAGTAAAATTGTTTTTTCATTCTTTATTTTTTCATTCTTTATTCCTCAGTCAAATGTGATTCTCATCAAGCTGTTTCTTGAAATGTCATTATTTTCTTCCAATATATTTCATGAACATACTAAATCATAAACGAAATTGAGTTAAAACACAAGTGCATCTTGAGCCGGTGGAGTAGTGTCATCCTGAATTCCAACACCAATGTCTACATATCCGTGAAACCTGGTGCCACTCGACTCAACATGTTTTTTTATCGCCATCTCATCCAACATGAGAGCACAAACAACTTCGTTTCCCTTCTCTTTGGCTTGGTCTGCCTTGATCTTCAATGCAGAGAATGATTCCTTCGTGAATCCTGGCTCTCCGTTCACTCCCATGTACCATCGCTTGATCACAGATGGATGAGGAAGGGCAAAATCAAAGGATTTCCTTACGTGTCTGTATGCTTTTGCACTATAAAAGTGCTAAGTTAGTGCAAATGCTCTCAGTGCCGGAGGATAGGTTTTTCTACTCAGTTTCCCGCTTGACTCGTTTGCCACCATTCTTTTCATCACATCTGCTGGGACATCAGAAAAAGTTTTAGAGAGCATATCTGCTGCATTGGCTGAAACTCGGTTCTCATTCCTTAGCGTGTTTCCGACTTCCTGCAGATTGGTGACTTTTTTACTCAGTCGGAGTGACTTCTGTTGCAGTGTCTTTACTTTCTTATTTAGATTACTCACATGGTCATATAAAATGTCTAATCTTCGCGTTACTGTTCGGGGGCTTTGCAGTGTAGAGTAGCTATGGTCTTTGTATATATGCGATAACTTTGGGCTTGGCGTCTCTGGATTGCCTGTTGGGACTCCTTCTGTGGCTTCTGGGTGAAGTTTCTCTGCCTCGGTGGCTTTCTGGCAGTTTTTCTGCACTGGAGGAAAAGTAAAACACTTATAAATAAATTTTTAAAAAACTATTACAAATGACAGTTCTATGTCTGAGAATATTTTTTGAATTGTCATGTCCATACATGCTTTTAAGAAACATGAAAACAATTGTCATATTCATATGGTATTATCATTATTAATCAACTATAGTATATTATTGCAACATGCAATTAGACGTAAGCTAAAACCAAAACTTTTGACATAGATGTGTACTTAAAGCATACTATCTCAGTTTGCAAGTGGTAAGTGTATGAAGTATATGTATGTATCAATGACAGACATAAACAGCTATCCCAAAATTTATTTTTTTTATCAAGCATTGTAATGATAATATTATAATAACTATGGGGAAAGATTAGACTAGTATGGTAAACTCATTAATTCATAATTTCATGTTATCAAATATTGGCCAATCAAGAGCAGAATTACATTATATGACAATTTACTTGTAATTTTCAATGACTTTTTAGTTTCCTAAACACTACACAAAAAAGTAAATTCCCCCCAAAATTTTGGTGGTAGAATACATCAAAATTGCAAAATTGCAAATCCAAACATCGGACTCGATCTGCCTGTTTGTCGACGCTGTCACGTCTTTACTGACTGTAGTTACTTCCAACACCTGAAAAATGAAATGGCTCAGATAGCACCCGTCTGAAGCTGAACGAACATAAAAGACTATATGTGGGTACACACATTGACATAACGCCATCACCACTATGTACACGAAGCAGTGACTCTAACTTTACAGTTTTTCACATTATCACGTCTACAACAATCATACTTACAGGTGAAATGTTCGTCCACAACCTTTTGCTTGACGATTTGTACAGTTCACAGCAACACATGATGGCATTTTGAAGCATATTTGTCACTAATAATACGAGAAAAATAGTACACAAACCTATGGAGGATAGCGTTCATCGAGTGGTGGATGGGAGTGGTGGCATGGACGCCCGGTTGCGTCAGCGCGGCGAGCCAATGACGTATCCAGATTTTTTTATAGAGATCAGTGATCCCTCCTCAACACATGCCCGTATCAACGTATTTCATTCGCCTTTGTGATCTCATCCATCTTCTCTTTCAAACCAACATCTACATCCAAACCCCAAAGTCCTCTTCTTTCCGCCAGCTTCATCAGCTTAGTTTTTTTTTCATGAAACTTGAATGACAAAAATTTCACTTTCATAATGGTAAATTATTTTCATTTATGACTTGACCTCATAGTGACACAACGCAAGGGTAACATGCCTATTAGATGCGACCTTTGGCTGAAGAAGAAGAATCCAAACATCAAATGGACGACGTTAGGGCTCCCTCTAGATGACCACAAGAAAACAGCCCCAGCCACCGATTACGGTAAGCATAAGATGTGCATATATCATGTGTGGCTAATTAATGTGATGACACTGGTAATAACATAATGTATAATGTTTTAGTTTGAACATGTGCAGTGTTCTAGCTGGAGACTTCTTAGTGGTAGTTGCAAATTTCACAACAATACAAAGTTGTACTTTTTAGACTAAGTTAGTTGTTTACTGAAAAAGTGAATTAACATCATGTAATGACCTCATAAACCTGGCATTGGCAAATCTTTGAGAATTAACTTATATTTTGAAATCAAATATATTAATGCTGTAAATTATGCAAATGGAATTAGTTAAAGACAGAAATCAATGCAAGTACAAAGCTTCTTTGCAGGGAGTTGTGTTTTAAACATTTTTATTTGAAATTATTGGCTGTGTTTATCATGATGAGCGGTGGCCTTGGTCAGAAATTTCTGTGCTGGTTGGCTGTGAATAATTCTGGGGCCCGTTGCATAAAACTTTTTACCTGAGAAAACTCAGGTTGTTTTTACAGGAGTTTTTGCCCCGTGTTAAAGTCAATGGCAGAAATCAAACTAACCTTAGTTTCCAGTTTTTACCAGAGTTTTCTCAGGTAAAAAGTTTTATGCAATGGGCCCCTGGTCATGGAAAGAGACCAAGAAAAAAAAATGGTGAGAAACCATTAAAATTTTCTGGTATTTGGATCCCTTTGGCAGGAAAAATTGGAAAGGTACCATTACGAAAGTAAGTCTAACCACACAAATTTGGGCAAATGGTGGTGATG